>NC_081413.1:642430787-642658287 GCF_030272615.1 Cryptomeria japonica
GCCCTGCCATAACTTTTTTAAGGCAAATGAGTTTGTATGCAGTACTTATTACTTGTACTGAGCCCATTACTCGTTACCATGTGATAACATTTTTTAGGCTTAGGAGCACGTACGCGCTACTTATTAGTCCAGAATGGGAAAAAAGAATACTGTTGGCCTTGTCAATATTTTATGGACTAACAACAAGTACACAATTATTAATGTAGCACGTACGCAGTTTATAGACATAGTTTTAGTTGCCCAATAGCCTCAACGGCCTCAAAAGAAGTTTTTGAGGTCGTTGAAGGCCCCATTGAAACTATGTCTGCACTTCTATCACTGTTTTATACATAGAAGTGATTTTTTTGTTTTTGCATGATTTCAAATGATTGAATTGTTGTTCTTATTAGTTTTTGTCAACAGTATTGTGATTGTTTAATAGTTTGATTCCAAAAAATAGTGATAAGATGCATATCTATGGTTATTTGTTTGTTTATGAACTTTTATTTACATATATATATATATATGGGAAAGAACAAGTGAGGAACGATGGAATAAAGAGAGGCTCAAAAGGAAAGACAAAGGCAGCGTATGAAGAAATTGTGTGACATAAGAACAATGGGAGAAGAAGGTATGTCATCCTCAACATCTCAATTCGATTTACCAAACGAATATAATGCACGTAATGAAATTGAAGAAGAGACATTTGATTTACCGTTTGAACCTAATGCAATTGAAGAAGATAGCACATTGAATAGTCAATTAAATGATGAACATATTACACCTTCTCTACTTGATGAATTGAATGTACATAATGCACCGATGTTAACACCTCCTAGAATCATTCGTAGGAAACCAAAGGATCTAATTGACATTGATGAGAATATATTGAAGTCAATGCCCAATAAAATGAATGAATGAACTTGTAGGAGAATGGTTAAAAGAATATGGAAAATTTATTTTAATAACTTAAATCAAACTACAAGATGTCAATCAATTGTTCGAATGATTAAAAATTTGAATTTTAGAGAGACAATGAAAATTCTAGGCCTAAGATCATCTGAAAGTAATAGTGAAAGAACTATTGTGAGAAATGTATTTGATTCATATCAAGCTATTGGTTCAAAATCACGTACTAAAGATTCTAATGCTACTCGACGTGTCATTACATCAACCATAATGAGCAACAAAATAAAAAAAGATCATTTGATAAGAAAAACAAGTCATTAAACGTTAGTAGAACAACATTAAGTAAAGCATTAAAGAGGTGGGAAAAAATAGAGGAACCTAACAATAATTCTCTTTGGGCATTCTCAAGTAGACTACCATGCAAAGACAAGGTTGTTGTTGATGCACTAAAAACATTAATTGAAAATTTTTGGCATGACAACACAAGAATTTCGCCCAACCAAAGAGATGTTGTTAGAAGGCGAATTGGGTCTACAAATCGTGAGCCACATGCTAAACACTATTTCGATATGACTCAAACTAAATGCCCATGAGATGATTTTTACATGTTTAGGGGCATAATTTTGTATATTTAAATGGTAATGAGCTGATTTGTACATATGTACATGCCAAATTTTGTATATGAAAATTGCGATAAGCTGAATCGCACATATTTTAATGCCAAATTTTGTATAAAAGCCCATGAGATGATTTGTATATTAAAATGGTGATGAGTTGAATCACGCATATTGTAATACCAAATTTTGTATAAAAGACCATGAGATGATTTGTAAGACATTTTTTTATATAATCAAATAGCCAAGAGCTGATTTGACCATATTTAGAGGCAAATTTTTGAATAAAATGTGATAATGTTTTGTGACTATTTTGTGTGTCAATGTTTTGTGACTATGTTTTGAGTATATGTGATGTGTCCCTGGTCAATCATGAGCATTCTTGATTCTTGTATAATCATGGAGAATTATTTGAGTCATTATCGGGTCATCGGGGTCATAGATTGAGACTAGATACAATTTGAGCAAAAATTGTCACTGTTGTCAAAAAAAATGTCAAAAAAGTTGTCAAGCAACTTCTACATTGCATTGGTAGGGTATGACACTCGACATTCCGGTGCTTTGGGATGCAAGACAGTGGCATGCCTATCTTAAAATTTTCCACCGGGACTTGCTCGTGACGTTAGTTTGTGCACACGATGAACCGAATAAATTCTAGCCAATCCTTCAACTTTGCATTGCATGCAATTGACGACTTTTACAGCAGGCGAAAAAAATGCTACGAATCAAAAATGGCTGAGTCGTCAAAAACTGAGAGAGGACATTGTAGAGGATCCTCATGCAACCCCATGAGTTTAAACGAATCAACCATATGTGTCTTGGATTGGAAGAAACAGTCCATCAAAATTTGACAATTTTTTGGACTCGTGACACTTGAGAGATCGCCCCGGTACGGTATGACTCTAGATATTTTGATGCTTTGGGATTCACAACAAGGGCATGCCTAGCATAAAAGTGCCCACTCGAACGTTCTCGCAACGTCAGTTTGCGCACATGACGAACCGAATAAATTCTAGCCAATCTGGCAACTTTGCATTGCATGCAACTGATGGTTTTTGCAGCAGGTAAAAAAATGCTACCATTCAAAAATGGCTCTGAGTCGTCAAAAATAGAGAGAGGAAATTGTAGAGGAGCCTCACATGACCCCATAGGTTCAAACGGATCGACCATATGTATCCTAGATTGGAAGAAACAGTCTGTCAAATTTTGATAATTTTTTGGGCTCATGACATTTGAGAGATCGCCCAGGTATGGTATGATTCTCGATGTTTCGGCACTTTGGGATGCACAACAGAGGCATACCTAGTGTTAACCTACCCACTCAGACACGCTCGCGATGTTGGTTTGTGCATACGACGAACCGAATCAATTCTATCCAATCTGGCAACTTTGCATTGCATACAACTAACGATTTTTGCAGCAAGCGAAAAAATGCTACCAATTGAAAATGGCTCCGACTTGTCAAAAACTAAGACAGGACATTGTAGAGAAGACTCACGCAACCCCATGGGTTCAAACAGATCGACCATATGTGTCTTGGATTTGAAGAAATAGTTTGTCAAATTTTGACAATTTTTTGGACTCAGGGCACTTGAGAGATCGCACCGGTACATTATGACTCTCGACATTCTGACACTTTGGGATTCATGATAGGGGCATGCCTAGCGTAAACTTGCCCACCCAAAAATGCTCACGATTTCGGTTTGTGCACACGACAAACCGACTCAATTCTAGCCAATCTGGCAACTTTGCATTGCATGCTACTGACGATTTTTGCAGTAGGCGAAAAAATGCTACCAATCGAAAATGGCTTCGACTTGTCAAAAACTGAGATAGGCCATTGTAGAGGAGCCTCACACGACCCCATGGGTTTAAAAAGATCAACAATATGGGTCTTGAATTTGAAGAAACAATCTATCAAATTTTGACAATTTTTTGGACTCAAGGCACTTGAGAGATTGCACTGATACGGTATGACTCAACATTTCAACACTTTGGCATGCACGAAAGGGGCATGTCAAGCATAAAACTACCCACCCGGACACACTCGCGATGTTGGTTTGTGCACATGATGAACCAAATCAATTCTAGCCAATCTGGCAACTTTGCATTGCGTGCAACTGACAGTTTTTACAACAGGCAAAAAAAGGCTACCAATTAAAAATAGCTCCGACTCATAAAAAACCGAGATAGGCCATTGTAGAGGAGCCTCACGTGACACCACGAGTTCAAACGGATCGACCATATGTGTCCTGGATTTGAAGAAACATTCCATCAAATTTTGACAATATTTTGGACTCAGGGTACTTGAGAGATCACACCGGTATGGTATTACTGTCAACGTTCCGGCGCTTTGTGATGTAGGACAAGGGCATTCCCAGTGTAAACCTTCCAGCCTGGACATGCTCGTGATGTCGGTTTGTGCACACGATGAACAAAATTTGACCATTGCGAGCGTGAGGGTGCTCTCGCACCAAACACATATTGTTGTTTATATTTATATTGTCGATTTTTGTTTTTTATATTCATATTGTTGATACATATGCAAATATTCATTTAAATTTATAAAAGGGTAGCCACCAAATACAACGAATACACAATAATGAACTGAATACAAGGAGTTTTGTAGGGATAATTCAACATTTAAGAAATTTTATCAAATCATATTCCACGATTGCAATGTTTTATATCATATATTTTTGTTGTTTATATTCATATTGTTGATTACATATGCAAATATTCATTTAAATTTATAAAAGGACAACCAAAAAATACAACGAATACAAAATAATGAACTCTTTACACATTTATTGGATCAAATATCGATATTTATATATATAAAAAAAGCATGTCTGCCAAGTCAATACAAGTATTACAAAAATATGGCATATGCCATGTCCAAATCGATATACAATAAAAATGTAGAATATATCTACATGTATTGGTCATTGTATGACCAAAACTAACACTATATGATCCTAAACTTGTGGTGGATCATCAAAATAAAGCCTCTTCGATGCAGTATGTGGCTCTGTAGATGTCTGCAAAACCACAATTCAAAACCCAAGTTAGAATTATTTTGTAGAAAATAGTTCACAATTAACAACATAGCTATGCATTTAACTTTAATTCCTTTGCAGATGAAATGTAGATTACCTCATCGACTGATTTAGGAGCTAATGTCTTTGCTCTCCTCTCCTTGTCACTCTTAGGAGTTTTCTTGAAGACATACTTAAATCCATGGGTGAATCAAGTGCATTCAACAAATCCACAGAGCTCAATGGTCGTTGTACATGTAAAATAGACAAAAAACACTAATCAATCTACAAACCCCAACTAATAGTTGATTTCAACATTTTCAAATAATTGTACAACTAAAAATGTGTTCAATTCCCTTCTTCCTACGTTTTGGCATCTTTGAGGAATCCTTTTTCTTAGGAGGAGCCCTAGATGTGGAGGGGGTACCCTAAAAAAACTAAATTAATATGAAATATTAGTGTAGATAATAAATTAAACATAATTTTAAAAATCTAAAATGAAATGACTTGCATATTCCATCAAAACAATACATAAAAAGGGTTGTACAAAATATGATACCGTATAGTCTTGTAGGCCAAAATCGATTGCTGAGAGCATGATGTCATCAATGTGGGACATTCCGTCCCTTGTCAACACCTACAAACCAGAAATTGGACCAAGCATTAAAGATAGTTATTATATATTGTATTTTTTTGAATTCAAAGTCTACTATTCTATTTTAACATGTTACAAAATTTATAGCTCAGGTATCGAAGTTGGAGCTATAGTAACTGGGGGAGGAGTATGGGATACCGCTGCAGCATCCTGGAATGCATATTATTTGTCTCAATTTAAATCGATGTATAAATGAAAATTCATTTATGTAATTACAAATTTAAAGTGACTGATAAATAAAATGCTATGAATTAAAATCAACACACTTGTGTTTGTGGCTCATGGGAAAATACTATGTCCACCAACTCATCTGTCAACATGAAATCCTCAACTGTGTGGGCCTAACATCTACTCCCACAAATCATACACAGATGAGATGAGGATCCATCTACACCGGCTGCATCATCTACCCCCGATCATATCCCCGAGCAAGTGACACACATATGCTAGATGAGCTCTCTGTCGCCACCTAATGGCTCATCATCCAATAAAATAGGGTGTGCTAATGATGTCCCATGCTGCATGATGGCACCAGTCAATGTTGTAGCCGTCTGAAGAGTCTGTAGCTCCATCGACTCTTTTACCTCTACTAGGACAACCTGATGCGCCTTGGGTTTGGGTGCTAGGGGGCAGTGACTCTCCGCGAGTAATCGCCTACGAGCTCCAAGTCTATCTTGGGTAGAGCCACCACCTCTACCGTGGAACTCTCTCATGTCAAAATAGTTTGGGTGCACATTGAGCACAAACTCACAATATACTTTTCTCAAAAAATATAATGGCACCTCATAATTATTACAAGGTGGATCATCAAAGCCCATCCACCACCTCTACGAAAAAGATTCTTCATCTGCACATTGGTACACCAATGTATGGGAAACCTCTTTGCATTAAGAGGTAATGACTGACCAATTTTGGGATCAACTAAAAGGGCACATATTTGTTGTTTAGTAATATTTTTATTTTTTACTCCATCGTATGATAGCCCATCGGCATAGAATTGATGACACCTATCCCTAAAGCTTCCCCATTTGGTAATTTGTGTGGAAACAACTATGACACCACTAGCTAATGTTTCTAGGCTAGTGGCGAGGGATTGATGATGCTCAAGTTCAGAAGTTTTCAATTTAACAATCAGTCTATTGATTTTAGATGTATTTTGTCCTAATTGATTAATTATTGCTCTTGTATTTCGAGTGTGCGGTCAAAAGGAGGAATTGGGGTTTGTTCTTGTGTGTTTTCAAGAGGTGCATTTGGTTGTTCTCGTTCTCGATTAGAAGAATCTAGTTTTTGAAACAAAAAATGAAAAGCCTAATCAAAATTAATGAAATTAAATTCAAAATGTAAAACAAATTGAACAAACGAAGAGAAAGACAAAAATAAACAAAAACTAACCTTGATCCATAGCTTGGAGGACAAATCCAGCACCCCATTGGCGGTTTAGGAGAAGAAATGGGTAAAAAAAGAAGTAAAAAATGCGCTAGTAAATGAGACCCATTTTTTTTTTAAACTTCTTTTACCAGGCACCGCGTACGCGGTTATATTTGGATTATTAGCGCGTACGTGCTCATTTTCCTATGAGCAGCGCATACGCGCTCATTTTCCTAGGCATACCGTGTAGCGCTATATTTTCTAGGCTCGGGAAGAACAAACCTAAGTGTGTATGCGGGAATTTCAAATTTTAAAACCGCGTACGCATTGCTTGTTTTTTCATGTTTTTTTGGGGTGGTGTCCACTTTTTTGACCACCATCTTTGTGCACACACCCACAACCAATTCATCATTTATATTCCACCTACCGAATGAACACCGTGAACTATAGATAATTAAGAAAACACTAGAGCTAGAGGATACCACAAATAACGTCATTGACTGGCCAGAAATAGGCTTATCCCCAATTATTGAATATAATACCGAGGGCCTACTGGATATGGCATTTCCAACACTCTTCCCAAACGGAATTGGATTACAAATGCAACCAAGAACTAGGGAAATAAAGACAATTTTAGAATGAAATATTTTATATGTAATGTAGGATATTATCTTTCTAACTCATTTCAACTAGATTAGTTCATTGTTTATATGCCTATATTGAATTTTATATTAGACCCATTGACCATTTCTTACATTATTTTAGAAAAAAGTTCTAGAAATATTATTCTCATATAGTTGTGAGCTATACCCTCAAACAGTTGTAGCAGTTGTATCGGTCATGTATAATCAAGGCAAGTGAAAGTCAAGTAATAGATGATATGAAGATAAAATCTTTCGGTAGACCTAGGCCCTTCCGGCCAGAGACATACTGTTTGTTCCATTTTCTCAATTTCTTACCAATTTTACATCTAACCCATTCCTACATATCTTTCAGATTGGGTTCAAGTACAAAAGGAATGCCTAAATATCTTGAGGTCTGGGACTGATAAAGGAAAAATAGGCCTTTGTATTGAAAGATTTACGAAGAACAAGATGATAATGCACATGGAGCAAGAGATTTATTTTTGCATCTGATGTCAATTGTGCTATAGTTTTAGCAGAAATTGCAAGAGATTTCAGAAGCGATGTAATTGTTCGTTTCTCTAAGCAGGCTGGAAATGACCATTGGTACGGTTTTGCATAGGAGTTCGATATGATGTAGGTGCATTTTTAGGCATGATGTTCTTCATGTTCATTTGATAAAATACTATCGATAGTACAAATTGGACCTTTCTCAGGTACAATCACTAGTATATCGATTAATAAAGAGAACATTTGTATGCAACTGTATTATTGCACAAATAAATTTTATTCACTTGTCTAAATGATTTAGATTGGCCTCTTTTATAGAGGTCTTTAAAAGATGGAATTGTTTGAGAATGATCTTTTACCAATTAAAATTTTTTTAGACTAATCTTATTTATAGTTTGATATTTCTAGATGGTGTATTTAATACTGACTGATGGTAGAAATTATCAGATACTTTCTACAATTTCATTGAAACCTTCTCTCTTTTGTGTAAGTGAGAATCACATCCCTTTTTTAGACTAATCTTATTTATTGTTTGGCATTTGTATATGGTAGATGGTGCATTTAATGTTGAGTGGTGGTAGAAATTACCAGATACTTCCTACAATTTCATTGGAGCCTTCTCTCTTTTGTTTAAGTGTGAATCACATGTTTTTTTAGACCAATCTTATTTATTGTTTAATATTTCTATAAGATGGTGCATTGAATGCTGAGCAGTGGTAGAAATTACCCCATACTTCCTAGAATTTCATTGGACCCTTCTCTCTTTTGTCTAAGTTTGAATCATGTGCATTTTTTGGACCAATCTTATTTATTGTTTGATATTTCTAGATGGTGCATTTAATGTTGAGCGGTGGTAGAAATTATCAGATACCTCCTACAATTTCATTAGAGTCTTCTCTCTTTTTTCTAAGTGTGAATCACAGGCATTTTTAAGACTAATCTTATTTATCATTTAATATTTCTATTATTACATTTAATGCTGAACGGTGGTAAAAATTACGAAATACTTCCTACAATTTTATTGAAACCTTCTTTCTTTTGTCTAAGTGTGAATGCACGCATGTTTTAGACGAATCTTATTTATTGTTTGATATTTCAGCTGATACTAAAAGCTATTGCAATTTCATTAGAGCTTTCTCTCTTTTGTTTCTCTGAGTTTTAAAGTGCTGTGAGATAGATCCTCCTTGTAAATTCCTGCATAACCAGATCTTGAATTCCCAGAGAACCCCATTCACCATGACAGAAACAGCCATCACTGCTGTGCTATGTACTGTGGGCTTTGCGCTTTTGCTGTGGAAAGCTTGCTGCCTCTTTTTGATGGCTAAGCGTTTCCGTTACATGGCTTCCCTCTCTGCACAACACAACGCTCTGCTTCTCTTCAAGCTCCCCAATTACGTAGAATTCCCTTTTCTCTCAGAAAAGGGTCTCGAATTTGCAATGTTCAAATTTTTGGCCATTCCTTCCATGTCCAGATTAGTGCAGGCCACTAGTTTATTATCCCCCACTAGTATTACCAAACGCTGCGATGACACCAGAATTCTCATGGAGGAATTTGTTCTCCATCATGTGGACAGCCGCAGGGGCTCCCGTGCAATCCGACGTATCAACTTTATCCACGGCCAGTACAAAATCCCCAACAATGAATACTTGTATTCTCTCTCTTTATTCACTCTGGAGCCCATCAGACTTTCAGACAAGTAAGGCTTTATGAGGCCACTGTCCTATGTATCTTTTTTTTCATTTTTCTCTTAGAATAGATAAGGATCTATGATGTGGGCAATAATTGGAACGTTGAATTGCAGGTACGGTTTCAGAAAGTGGACAGAAGGAGAGAAGCAGCACTACTACACAGAGGGGGTTTTAAGACAATATTTGAGACAATTTTTGAGTGAATTGTCTTAATTTGAGACAAAACAAAACTTGTGAATCGTCTTTAATAATGTCTTTAAATGAGTGTCTTAAATTATTGTCTTTATAAAGACAATAAAAAGAACTAGTATAATTGTCTCTTGAGAGACAATTATATTTTTGTCTGTATAGAGACTACACCTATATGAAAAAAAAACATATGGTCTCTATAGAGACATATTAATCCCACTCATTGTCTTTTTTAAGACGATAAAAATATTCTCATTAAAGATAATACTACTTTTCTCTCTCTAGACATGATATAAAACAATGAACTTTTAAAAATAGCTCACTATTCAGATAAATCAATATTGTTTAATATAAACTACAATATCATTGATTAATTCATGTTAGGGCACGATGGAATTGAACCACCATCGTCCTGCTTGTAAAGCAAGCGCTCTTCCATTGAGCTAGTACCCTTTAAAGAATAATTTTACCCTTTAGAATCTTCAATCTGCTCAAAATTGTATGACAGCACTTTAGACACAAAAATGCCACTTCATTGGGTCTAAAACACACTTTGAAATCCTCTAGATACAACTATTGTAGCTACAACTTAAACAATCTCCACACCCTCTTCCCTGAATACTTTATCTAACACACTAAATAGAATATCACACTAACAAAATTGTGTTATAATCTTCCTCAGATTTGGCGTAGCTCACCCAAAAACCATTATATGTAATTGTTGTGACGTATTCACACATCGCCCCATTGCAAATGGGGACCCCTGCTTTTTGCTTTCTGGGGTTTGTTTTTTAGGTCTTTTAGGGTTTTGTCTGTTAGCATTTAGCTTTTGAGTGTCACCAAGGGGATCACCTGGATAGTAGGTTCTGCTTGAGTGAGGTCAAGTTGATAAGTGATGAAGTCTGGAATGTCCTGATCCTGAAATTTGGCTAAGTCTGGAATGTCCTAATCCTGAAATCTGACTAAGTCTGGAAACTGAAAATCCTCTAAAAACTAAAGATTTTGCAATATAGCTCCTGGAGGTCTAAAACCACTCTCAAACATCCTAAAAGTATATATGGAATATAACTTAGAGTATAAGAAACTTATACTTAAATGTTATATTCCATAAAATTATCCTGACGGAGGGTTCAAAAGGTCAAATTTTGCTCCTGACCCTTCCTGAAGGTCCAAAGCGAATTTCGCTCCTGACCCTCTCAGGAGGTCCAAAGTGAATCTCGCCCCTAACCCTTCCAAAGGGTCCAAGGCGAAGATCAATCTAGGACTCATTTCTTGCCTTATTTGACCAAATTTTGATTTGCAAAGCATTTTGTTTGGACTTTGGAATTGATTGAAAACCTTGAAGAAAATGATGAATTTTGGCCAAGATTAGGAGTTTCGCTCCTGACCCTTGTTGAGGGTCCAGAGAGAAATTCACTATAAACTTCATTTACCACCTTGTTTGAGCTTGAAACCTTATTCCTGGCCTTGAAAACGATCTTACCTTGCCCTGTGAAGTGATTTGAAACTTGAAGATTGAGCAGTTTAGCCTAGATTCTGAATTTCGCTCCTGACCCTTGCTGAGGGTCCAAAGCGAAAATCTTATTTGAGCCTATTTGTCACTATTTTTGGCTAAATTTTTATGTGCAGGGTCTCATGGAAGGAAGGTTGAACATCATTCAAAGGTTTGGACTCTTGCAAATTGATGAATTTTGGGCAATAAAAGCAAATTCGCTCTTGACCCTTGCTGAGGGCCCAGGGCAAAATTTTGAATAGCTCTCATCTTGCATGGAAAAAAGTCAAGTTTTGGACATGAGTGAAACAAGAGAAACTTCCTTTTGCCTCCTGAAGAAGTTTTAACTTTGAAGAATGAAGGATTTTGCCGAAAACCAAAATTTCGCTCCTGACCCTTGCTAAGGGTCCAGGGTGAAAATCTTAGTAGAGGACATTTCTTTCCTTGTTTGATCAAATTGAGGTGATTTCGAGTTTGAAAAAGGAAGAACCAAGCCTAGAAAAGCAAAATCGCTCCTAACCCTTGCTGAGGGTCCAGGGCGAAAATCTCAAAATCTCCCATTCTGCCTTTGCAAAACGGAAATCAAACTTGGATTGGGAGCAAGAAGAAAGATATTTCCTAGCATGGTGAGGTGGATTGAAGTTTGAATGATCAAGAATTTGCTCAAAAAACTAAAAATCGCTCTTGACCCTTGCTGAGGATCCAGGGCGAAAAACTTGGAAAGAAGATTTTTTTGCTTAGTTTGGAGACATAAACATGATCTTGCTTGGTAGAGAAGTTCTTAGATGAGGAAGTGAGGATTTTTATTCAAAATTGCAAAAATCGCTCCTGACCCTTGCTGAGGGTCCAGGGCGAAAAACACCAAAATCACACTTTTTCTCCTAAGATGGATAGAACTAAGACTGGAATTCAGTAAGAAGACCTATTTGAGATGCCTTGAAGAGATGTTGAACTTTGAAAAATGTCAATTTTGAGCCAAATTATGAAAATCGCTCCTGGCCCTTGGAGAGGGTCCAGGGCGAAATCACTAGCAAGCTTCATTGAGACCTTGATCAAAAATTGATATTTTCCAGTTTGCATTAAATCACCAAAATTGCTAAATTTGAGGTGTGTGGAAAATTAAATTTAAATTTGAAAGCATTTTGCATTTAATAAATTAATTTTAAGCCTTGAAATAATTAAAAAGATTTACCTTGGAGGCACTAAAATTAATTTTAAAAATTAAAAATAAAAATTGAGCGCTCAAGCACATTTATTGGCTTTTGCAAGCAAGTCGGCCTCCTTTTTAATGGATTATTATCTTATTTTATTATTAAAAAAACTAGGTCGGCCTCATGGAAAGAAGGTGAGCGCTCTATATAATAGGGGGGCATTGTTTCAAGTTCAAATCATTCATTCATCCCTTCTAAAGTTCGAAATTGAGGAGCAATTTGAGGAGCAAAATCCAGAAGATTGAAGGCAAAATTTTGCTAAGTGTGGAGACTAAGGAGGGTGAAATTATTTTGAAGATTAATGGAGGCGCAATTCATCCAAGAGAGGGCTATGATTTAAACTTTGCCTAGCAAAATCCATTTTTCTTGCATCATTTTCAAGAGGTCTTAGAGTTAAGTACTCAAGAGGAGGTATGGCGAAATTATCCTAATATCCTTGTTCAAGACTTGATTTTTGGGCATTTTTTTTAGAAAAGTCTAAGTGTTGATTAATTAATTAGGAAATGATAACTCTAGATTTATCATGAAGTTTCCTAATTAATATCTTAAATCTTCCCTTTGGAGAGTCTTGATTTCTACACTTTAAGATATAATGCTCAAAGACTAACTTTAATCTTTTGTGTAGGCATCGAATGGCGGCCCCAGAGTCGAAAGATCTATTACTTGGCAGACTCTCATGAAAGAAAATCCGGTCCAGGACAAATATGATCTCCTTCAACTCAGTATCATCAAAGAAGATCAAGCAAGGATAAGGGCGACCTCCTCCAGTCTAGCATCGACAAGGACGGCCTTCTTCGATCAAGCATCATTAGGAATAACTTCTTCCAATCCAGCATTCCAAGGCGAGGTACATCAATCATCCTACACATCAAAGACAAAAGAAGTTAGAGCAAGGGTTCGTTGAAGAAGCAAATAGTTTCAGAAGAGTTAATTAAAGCTAGCTTCTCAGCAACATCAAATTGGCATCAACCAAGTGTCAGACGAGGTGGCATCCCAGTCATCACTTCTCCAATCAGTGTGGTCCACCTCAGCATGTCTAGATTCAATGTACCTAACTCATTAAAGGTGGCACAAACTTCTATGTACCTACCCCAGCTATCCATTGGTCGAATATTCCACAGAAGACATCTGTCCAATTAATACAATTATTTCATTGGTCAGAATTGAGTTTGTTGTAACAAACCATAATTAGGGTTTTCATTGTAGAATCTTGGCCATTGATCTCAAATTGATCTTAGCCATTGAATTGTATTAAGGGCACTATATAAGCCTCGACTCTTCATTTGTAAAGGCTAATAGAGGGAGGAAATAGAAAATAGTTAGTCAATAGTTAGAAGGAATAGTCAATTGATAGAATAGCAATTAGAGTAGAATAGGAGGACAAGGCAAGAAATTGTTGCCATTGATTGTAAACAAACTACATTTTCATTGAAGTAATGGTGAAGTGTGTCGTTTCTTGCAATATGCATGGTTTCTTGTTGAATCTTCAATTCTAGATGGTAGATGATTAGATCGAATGAAGGAAATCATTGAATGCACTTGTGTGGAATCCGTTTAATCCATACCACTAGCCTCTTACTAATGGTAAGTGTGTCGTGCATGGTCAATTGGAATAAAATGAGCTTAATCTTAAGTCGTTACACATCCATTGTTCATGCATTATCTCAAATGGTGATCATTGCCTGATGGTGTACGATTTGAACATATTGGAAGCACCCCTTAGAAGATCGCATTGAGTTGGTGTCAAATTGTTCAAGCCTGATGGTGAGACCCAACCCAGTAGGACTCCACCTAGTCATTCATCCATCTTCTCGCATTCTAGGTAGTAGAGTAGACTTCCTGAACCTTGCATCTTTTGCCATTTGTTTATCTTCTAGTTAGTTAGTAGGACTTGTGATTCCAGCAAATCAGGCGTTCAGGTCATTGAAGTGTAAGTCCCCTTGTGATTCCAACAAAATCACATCATACCACTGGTGCTTATCCACATGTAGAGATCCTATAGCAAAGAACCTTGAAGTCATCCCGATTGATCCTTTTCGCGACATCTTCAGCATTCGGAGACTTTATTCAAGAGAGGATAGGGTACCTTTAGGTATTTTATTGTGTGTTTGGTCGTGTACAAAAAACACATCAACAATAACCACTACTACCAACCCACTAACAAAACCAATGATCTAGAAATAGGGTTATCACATGAGGAAAAGGATAGTGACGATTACAAACTAAAATATGGATCAACCAAAAACAAAAGAAGAGATGCCTTCCAGCAGGGGATAACTTAGAAATGTCAATATTGAGAAACATTGGTTACATTAAATAGATAAAAAACTTCATGAAGGGAGATAATTTGAAATTTGTAGTGTGAAGAATATTTGACTCCAAATCAACTTCTGAAAAACTTAAGAAGACTTGTATGATCAAGACAGCATGGAATATGGCATCATAGAATTTATTATTACTATGAACAAGCTAAAATGAACATCAAATAATGGACAATGAATGAGAGGAAAGTTAAAACGACAACAAAGAAAGAGGTGGTACGCATGATGAGCCACTGGAAAAAAAAAGTATAGTGCCCCCCCTACAACTATGATCAAGTTGTAAGGGAAATCATCCACATTCAAATGGAATTAGTTTTCAACAAGACAAGGGTCAGAACATGTATCAAGTAAAACTTGATAAATTTAAAACCCAAAAAACTGTGGGTTTATACAAAAGGTTTCTTATGTTTGATGGTCCACTATGCTGCCTCTAATGTATATATAATTTTTTCTATTTTTATAATTAACCTGCTTAACCAATAGACAAACCAATGATTGGTTTTCAATACATTGACTCAAATTTTTAATTACTTCATAAACACCTTAAGAAAATATAGCGGAAATAGATTTTAAATTTATTTCATTTACCATTCAGTTTGACTAGCCTCCTTTTATCTCAAAACTACAAAAGGGCTACACTGTTTTAGATATATGAAAGAATAAAAAAATAAATTATTTCTTTTGAATTAGTGTATTAAATCTGCACATGAATGGGAATAGATCTAAAATACTTTGTGCATTAAAGCAACTTAAAAGCCTTCCATAAGACTGCAATATATTTTAAAAATTTCAAATTTAATACTTAAACTATAAGTCGTTTATATGGATCTTACTTGGGTTTATTACAATCCGTAGAAAATGGATTTCATAGTACAACACATGAACAATTCCATTCATTTGTTTGAACTTTGGACAAAAGTGGTCTGTAGAATGCCAATGTATAAGATAAAACAACATAAACTTCAATAGCACAACATGTTTTCCAAAATAAAATTAAAAAAAACTATGAATTGGACTCAAACAATATAACCAATTGAAATTAAAGAATAATCAAGAAAAAAATTCTTAAATTGTGGTCAAAGAATGTAAACAACAAAAATTCCAAAGGTAATACCTTCGCAATTTCCCACAGTGAATGTCTTTCCTTGTCTTTTTACCATCTGGGCATATTTCCCACTTCATGTAAATTATTCATTTTCATTGAAGCTTATTGTGCTCCGCATTTTGTTCGAGAATTTGTAGGTTGCCAACTTGTTTCCTTCCATGCATGCTGAAATACACATTATTCAAATTGATTTGAAATAAATAAATATTAAAAAAAAGGGACATTAAATATAAAGGAATGAACTGAATATATTATTTATATTTGATCAAACAAAACACTATTTTAGAAACATAAAAACAAAGCTTCGCAAATTAACTACAATGTGTCATAATGCAACTTACTCTAATGGCTAACCCATGTCCTCGGGTAGTTCTTCCTGGTACTCACTACCAATATATACATCTTTGTGCTTTGCAGGTTTATTTGCAGAAAAAAAATACACATTTTTTTATGTTATTCTGACATGTTGGACAATACCAATTGTGAATGTCCTTTGGTTTCACCTTTTGTTTCAAATAAATAATATGAAATGACTCTTCACACATCACATATCTAAGTGTTTATATCTATGAATCACATATTTTACATTTTAGTTTCATGGTGCCATCACCAACAAACCCTGGATGTTTTTCAAGTTCTTTTTAGCATCTTTTCCTCTTTTGAGTCCTCCATCTAAAGATGATTAAAAGAAAACCATTGCAAAGATGTTAAAATTTCCTTATGCCATATTAATTGAAATATATAGATAAGAGGAAAATACTCTTAAATAATAGTGGAAGGTGAATCTCAATGAAAGGGGTGCCAGTATAAGATACAGGGAAAGACATAATAGGATAAAACTTAATCTAAATAAGACAAGATAATTAAAACATATTTTACTAGTTCCACAAACCTAGAAATCTTACAGATAAAGTTAATTGGTTAAAATAATATGCATTGCTTCCGTATAGGCGAAGAAAATTACAAATAAAACTGTCTTATGCCCTCACTATTAGCCAATTCAAACAAGCGATTTTCTGCTGGTAAAATAAATCCTATGCAAACTACATAAGCATACATTATATGTACATAAACAAGGTGAGCATGCATTTATAATTTTATATAGAATAAATGACCACTACTACATCTACATTATTTGATGTAACTGAAAAATGACCCTTTATTTTGTATGATATCTGTCTTAGATCTATCTCTGTGATAATCCTTAAAACCTAAAAGGAAATGACCATAAGGAGATGATTCAAGTAAACATAATCTATTCTCGCTGCAGTATAATACCTTCATACATATTTTGAACAAGTAAAATGATGTAGATAGTTGTTTGACAAAAACCAAATAGTTCAAACAAAAGAGAACATACAAAAAAATATTAAGATTTAAAATACACACCTGTCTTAATGTTATAAATAGACTATTAGCAGATACCTGATCAGGTCAAAGCACCAGGCAACTCAAAATGAGATCCTTGTTCATATCTTGTTTAAATGGTTTGACGAGGTTTCACCTATTCTTCTCCCTGCTAAAACAGTATGAACAATTATTAAACTAACTAAGCTTCATAAAAATGCATGCTACAATTGGAATCTATAGTGATAATCCATATAAAATTATTATTACAATTAAACTTAAAACCAAATTGCCTCCACATATTCATTTTTAGAATAAAAACTAGAGGCCACAAAACAAAACTTACAACAGAATGTCAAAGAAATTATATGATTTTAAGGAAAAAAATGGTTCATAAGGAAAATACCTTGACTGATAAGAACAATATAATAATGGAAAACTTGTTTGTAGTCTTAAAAAACTCATACGCATGCATGGGATTTCAAATATTATTGGCATCCTCAGCCTTCAATCTTTGTGAAGATGAAACCGCACACCTTCTAATAATGATGTTGAGCATATTACAATCTAGCTTGATGCACTTTGGCTAGACCTAAAAATACCAATGGAGTGTTTACCATGAGAGCAGAGAAACAATTTCATTGCAGTGCTCGTTTATCACATCCTCAACACGCTCGAGCATTCTCACAATGTGGCTCAGCACTGCGTTCATTTTCAAGATTAAAAAAAAATAGATTTGTTGAAAGACTTTATAAACTTTCAAGAAAATACAATTGGCAAGTGTAAAGCCAAATTCCAAAATATTTTCTAGCATCCTCACTGGCTGTGCCAAAATGGGAGCGTTGGAACAGGGTATGCTCATCCATCAAAGCATAAACGAAGGGGGATTTTCGTCAGATGTACTTGTGACTACACTAATAGACATGTAAGCAAGAAGGGGGATTTTTGTCAGATCTACTTGTGACTACACTCATAGACATGTAAGCAAAATGTGGATGCATATACAAGGCATGCAAATTGTTTGACGGAATGTCTCAACGAAATGCGGTCTCATGGAATGCAATGATTGCAGGCATAAAAAGGATTTGTTGAAAAGGCTTTAGAAGCTTTCAAGCAAATGCAATTTGCAGGTGTAAAGCCAATTTACTCCACCTTTGCCAGTGTAGTCCCTGCCTGTGCCAAACTAGGAGCTTTGGAATAAGGTATGGACATTCATCAAAACATAACGGAAGAGGACTTTTTGTCAAATAATATTGTGGGAAATGCTCTAGTGGACAACTATCACAACCCCATTTATTTAGACCTATGAAAATCAGTCTAACCAGAATCCCTCGTTAAGGTAAATTTGAAGACTATATACAAGTGCATAATGATGGAGTGATCAACCCATAGCACTCTTCCAGTAATCAACCCGCAACACATCAGGACATCTCCCTAAATTTTCCTTTACTATATCAAAAATGGTGACCCCAATATCCTAAGGAGAGATGGTTTCGATAGTTCCAAACTATATGGATAACATGCATCTCTTAAAAGATAAAGTATCGGGCGAAAAATTATTTAGTAGATCCAATCAGGGTTTTTTGTTGTATGGATTCAGAGATCCAAAGTTGGATAGAATGGAAAAATATTCTACATGCATCCCCCATCTGCTCATTCAATTCACTATTAAAATGCATGCATCTTAAAACACGCACATTGAATTAAATTAGATGCAGCGAAAATTAACAAAGGGAGGAGGCAACGGGACAACATTCGAGCCAAAGTTAGAGATCCCAACGCCACAATCCGGAAAGCGCCTCAGGCGATGAGCAGGAGGTGATCTGGCCACCGAAACACCAAACCCATGTCGCACAGCCTGTAAGTAATTCCCAGCACCAAAACTGACAAAAGAAGAGTCCAAAAAACATCATGAGTTAGGGTTTGCAAAATTAAAATTGGTATCTTGAGCACCATTCGACAAACCTAGAGGGATGGCATGGCCAAAATTCTTAAGCCCATCTTTGCCAGGGAGTGCATTTGACAAACTTGGAGGGATGACATGGCCAAAATTCTTAAGCCCCTCTTTGCTAGGGCGCACTCCCCTGAGTGATCCAGAATCGCCATCACCTATCGGAGTAAGGGTAGAGGAATTTGCAATCTTGCAAAACATTTAGGTTTAAGATTCCATTATACTTTTATCTTAATTTTTAATTTAAGATAATTAAAATAATAATAGTTTGTGTTTAAGACGAAATATTAATTTCGTCTTTAAAAAACGTCTTAAATTGATCTCTTATGTAGTAGTGCAGGCGCAGTTTATAGTGTGGCATGACATTGGAGTACGCATGGGCATCAAAAACATTCCAGAGAGTTTGGAGGAGATGGATCGGTTTAGCAGGCAATATGAAGCCTCGAACATGGTGTATTCCAAGTTGAATAAAGGTGTTGGGGACAACACGCTGGAGCTGCTTTTGTCCAAGTAGCCTGCTTTCCTCCGCCCCTTGGCCAAACGGGCTGTGTTTTGTTTGTGTGAGGAGAGGCTACTGGACGCAATGGGTTATCCACGCCAACCATTCTGGCTCATCTGGACTGTGGAGAGCATTACCAAATTCTGCTGTGGTACTTTTGTGCACTGGTTTTTACCCCTGAGACCAGTGAGTTGGTCGACCGTAAGGATTCCATTGGACAAAGATGGGGAGGAAGAGGAAGATGAAGATGAAGATGAGAAGGCGTACAATTTGAGATACCAGTTGTACAAACCATGGACATATCCAGATGGGGACAAGGTCAGTAAAGTGGGAGCTGCACCAGGTGGTCGTATGGGCAAGGTAGCTGAGGGGCTCGTGGTATGCCCTTTTCCTTACAAAAAGAAAATTAACTAAGGGGCCAGAAGGAAGAAAGAATTTCATTCATGATGAATGTGGAAATAAGGAAGTCTAGATTTGTACACTTGTTGTTAGTCGAGTTTGTTGTCTTTAGTCGTAGTTTGTTGTTAGTCATATGTAATTTGTTGGTGAATTCCTTAACAGAATTATAAGATAAGTGTTGGGGTCGTGTATCTATTTAAATGTATTTTCAAATGAATAAAAATAGAAGTCATTTAGATGTTCCTTGTGTTCTATTATCTATTTTTTATGGAACATTTTTTTTAATATAATAGATTGATGGATGGTATTTCAAAGGAATCTCATATGTATAACAAATATAATTAAATCAAAATATAATTAAATTTGATTTAGTTGATACATATAAGATGTTGTACTCTATGAGATGTGTAGTTTGAAAAAGTATTATATTCTTTGGTATTAGTTAGTCAATCGAATTTCTCTCCACTTCTTAGGTGGTTTTAGCTAAACGTAATGTGCAAATTATGATGAGACTATGATTTCTTTATGTATTGGTGACTTTTCTTTTATTATAAATTAATATTATTGAGATCACATTTATTTGGGTCAATATAAATAGAAAATCCAAATATCCTTTTTCTTTGTTAAATTAGTTAGTTTTTTTAAATGTTGTTCTTATTTTCAAATTTCAATAGTTTAATCCCCCCATTGAATTTCAAGAAAAAAAAATTGTCATATTACATTTATAAAAATTCTTACTTTGCAATATGCATGTCTTTGAAGATGTTTAATGCTACAATTATATTGAACTTGTGGTATTTTTAATAGGTTTTTGTATTTTATGACACAAGTTCACTATATAATTTTTAATTCTTAGTGTTATTTATTAGTGTCACATGTTATTATTTATGAAACAAGTTCAATATATAATTGTATACTATCATTGTATCTATTTCTCTTAGTAAAAAGCACTAAATTAAGGTTATGGTTTGGATTTAATTAGGGTTTTTGTTCACTTAAGGTTATGGTTAGGGTTAAGGTTCTATGATAAATTTTGGGGTTAGAGTTATCACTAGAATTAAGAAAGGTTTACTAACAAGGTTAGGGTTACAATTAGAATAAGGATTTATATTATTGTGAACTATAGATAGATAGATAGATAGATGTCAAATACATGATTGATGCTTTACATGAATGCATCATGTAAATAACTAATACAATCTCAAATTGAATTAATAAAATAATTCTACTTTTTAATCTACAAGATTTTATTTGAGTGGCATAACTCATTTACTTTCTGCACAAATATACATCTCATTCATTCTAGATCAGTTTTATTTCATTTTAAGTTAAAATTCCAACGTACTACTTAGATAACATTTGCTAACACAAAGTAGTATATATTTCAGCCATTTACTTATAAAATAGTTTTAAACATATAAATTATGCTCGATGGTTTCTACCCTATTTACATGTGAAATTTTAGCTGTGCTTAATAAATAAGAGTTTCATGGTAGGCATTTTATACTTAAAATCCTAACAAAGGATTAGTTTATTTCAAAAATTATAAAATATTTTATCTCGAAATAAGCTATATCATTTAGTTTGTTAAATTATTTTATAGGAAATACTTTTTAAAATTAAAAATTAAATTTTATTTATTAATTTCTTAAATATTTTAAATGTAGAATCAAAATAGATTTATTATATTTTTTTAAAATTATAAATAAATTAAATTGTAAAAAAAGAATAAATTTTAAATGTGCATTTCAATTTACTCTTATAGGGTTGAAAAGTGCATATTTTGTATTATCTATTACATGTTTTGGACTTATTTTGGTTAGTTTCTTATGTGCAATATATTGTAACCTTAATTTATCTTGGTTTAAATATCAATCCCAACCCATTTTTAACATCACAAAGAATTGAACTTTTCTTGAGCCATCAAATTTGTATTACTTAAATTGAGGTGACATTTACAATCTTGAAAATATTTGAGAACCATATCACACACGTGTCCTTGACCCCCAAATTTAAATAATAATTTATCAACATTATTACTTTTTAGAATCATAACCATTAATTTATATTTTAGCTCCTTATCTACCAACTTGTTTACCTAGGCTACAACTTACCCTTAGTTTCCTCACTATCTCATATACTTAAGTACTCCTAATCCCTTATTGCTACATGGTACTGTCTCATTGGTACTACACAATGGTTAATATTTTAGTACACCACTTTGGCCCACCCATCAAGCATCCATTGTGAGATACTTTCAATTCATTGTATTAATCATATAATTGGTGTCCCATCTATTAGGTAAATGTCACTCCTATGTCTTTACCATACCACATTCCTATTGGAAAATGTGTATCCTTTTTATATCTTGGTCCTTCTAGGATTCCCTTATGGGGTGGAATGTGTACCACTATCTTAGTGCCACTTGTCCTAGGTGATGTAATGTGGTTAGTCATACCTTCTTGTCCATAGTTGTCTTAGCTTTTGTGATGGGTTCAACCCTTGCTTGTATGAGGTATTTATTGATCAATAACATACAGTCATGGATCACCTTGTTGGAACTTATTCTTCCTCTATGATATGTTAATATAAGTGGATAAAGCTAGTATATGTTTATTTGTCCATGATGTAGTTTTTATTTTATCAAATGTTTTCTTTCTCTACCTTTGTTTGTAATTATAAATTAGTGAATTCTTGTGATATTATTTGATAGCAAGACTATAACATATGATAAATTATAGTGGTCATGCGATACATGGTTATGCTTTGACACTAGTATAAATTAATTGTAGGGGTTTAGATTGGTATGATAATTTATTTTTATTCTAAGGATACATTTCTGGAATGGTTGTTGTTGAACTTGGTTCTAGCTATTATGTCGATGAGGCCTCAGGCCCCATTCTCTTGTTAACCTATCTGTGTTTCTTTCTGATTATGATAGCATGAGTCCCCTACTAGAACAGTTCTAGTGATAAAGGAAGGTTTTTCTGTTGGCAATATTGCATTATAACAGACAATGAAAGATTGTTGGCATTTCATTAAGGATATTGAGAAGGTTGTTGATGATTATGGATATAATTGATTAAGGATGTTTACTATCTTGGTATTATTATTTTGTCATTGATGTCAAGAAATTGGTTTTCTAATTCAGTATGATGTTGCCATATCTTGAGAAGTATGATATGAAGAATATAAAGATGTCGGTAAAAGACACAGGAAAGAATATGATGAATAAGGGGATGAATAAGGTATTCAATGGGTAACTAGTACCGAGTCAGACAATGATGAGATCATGATGTTTTAGATTGTTTTAACATCATACATATTTTGTAAATTGTAAAGGTTAATACTACACTATGTTATCAAACAAAGAACCTAGTCGGTAAACCCTAAGGTTATCGCTATCGGTTAATGAAGGAAGAATGTCTACCGAGTGAAGTTTAGTATTCACCGAGTTGTTACTGAGTTGTAACCGGGCTATAACAGAATGCATTAAATGTTTACATGCGATATTTAATGAAGGAAGTTGATGAGCTGGAACCGATTAAATATTGGTGAGCCGTGAATGAAGTTTGTTAACGAATCTAAGGCAAAGGAAAGTCGGCATGAAGATCTACAGCTCAGATTGAACCGCAATACCCTGGCACAAGTTCCAAGAAATATATGCAAGTTCCAAGGCGGGGTAAAACGTTTTCAGATCGAAAGATGCATTGAACCTGGACAAGATTGAAGATCTGATGGCTATGATTGATCATGGGAAATGTGATCAAGGAGATTAAGCGGTTACCTAATTGTTTATAAATAGGAAAATGTTGATAAACAATGTATGCGGGCAAGTGTATGCACAGGGATGCTACATAGTGATTACCGAGCACAAAAGCTTGAAGACCTGTTAGAATAACAGAGTATAAAAGCCCAACAGATAGACAAGATTAGTTCTATGTCTAGATTGTATTGAACAAATAGGAATCTTCTTGAGCATTTTAGATGTGAAGTTGCAAATAGATTGTTATTACTGTTATTTGTGAAAGTGACAAAAAATCTCTTAACCGAGTGGACTTAATAGTCTTATTTGTAAAACCCTCTAGCAAGGTGACATTCTGATTGAGTGTTTGAAATCCTTTAACAAGGTCACTTCTAACAAGGTGAAGATCCCAACAGATCTGAGGGAAATCCCTTAACCGGGTCACATCTAGCAGTGTGTTTGTAATCTTTAACAGGATTTTCTTTTAACCGAGCATACTCTAGAAGAGTATATTTCTTAGTGGGTCCAAAATCCCATAGTGGTTTTTCCCTATTTGGGTTTCCACGTTAAATCTGGTGTTATGAGGTTTATGATGTTTATATGCTTTTGAGTTTGCATGTTTGATAGTTTTGGTTTTATTACTGAAGTATATGTTACCGAGGTTGAATCTGATGTTTTTATGGATGATTAAGTTTGTATGATTCACCCCCCCCTCTCATCTTGTTGGTTATTGGATATGTACTTATATTAAGTATCAGAACTATCAATTGGTATCAGAGCTTTGGATTCTGGAAGGAAAGTTTAAAGGCACTTGAGTTAAAGATCCAAGATGTACAAGAGGGATGCATAGAAGCTAAACAAGTCAAGTTTCTCTACATGGCAGAAAAGAATGAAGTTACATCTATCAGGAGTTGGAGAATATGTTGTATACTATTTGGAGAATGATTTTGTTACACGTAGCACCTATCCATTGACTATGGAAGAGATAAAGGCAAAGCAAGAACATATTCAAGCAATGATTGAAATAACATTTGCATTGACCAATTCAGAGTTTAATGATCTAGAAGGCTACAATGATGCAAAGGCAATGTGGGATAAGCTCATATCAGTGTATGGAGGAGATGAACATGCTCAAAGAGAAAAAGTAGATAGTCTAAGAGGACAACTTGAATCTATGAAGATGAATGAAGGTGAGAAAATAACTCAGTACAGTACAAGACTAAAGGAGATTGTCAATCAAATCAAAGGAGTAGGTGGAACTATTGAAGAAAAGGATATAGCAAGTAAGTTGTTAAGAACCCTTCTACCAGCTTATGCAATCCGAGTCTTTGCAATCAATGAATTGAGGTCTATACCTAATATGTCAGTTTCTTTAGATGCTACTATTGGTAAGCTACATGCATTTGAGTAAAGTAATTTTGATAACAGTGGATCTTTGATAAATAAAGTTGAATCTGCATTTAGTTCTTTTCATCTTGATGAATCTAATGATTTCAATGAAAGAAAGTATAAGTACTCCGAAGGAGATCACAGTGGAGCAAGTGAAAGATTTCGTAAGAACATGGAAGAAGTACACAAACTATATGAGGAAATCAAAAAGCAAGAAGAGTTTGAAGCACTACTAGCCAAAAGGTTACCGAGAGGCAAAGGTAAGTATAAAGGAAAACTACCTTTGAAATGTTTCAATTGTGATAAGATAGGACATATGGCTTCTAACTTTCCTGACAAAGATTTTACTGAAAAGAGAGATTACCGAGATGACAGACAGAAAGATAATCATTACAAAGGACACCGAGACTTCAAAAGAAGAGATAGAAAGACATGCCTAATAGCTGATGAAGAATCCAATGATGATAAATCAGATGAGACTGATACAGAGGAAGTAGTTTATGTGGCTATCAAAGATGGGTAAGATGAAGAAAGGTATGAAGAAAAAGCCTTAATATCTCACATAAACATTAATGATTCTTGGATCATAGATAGTGGATGCTCACATCATATGACAGGAGATAAACACAAGTTTGTTATATTAGAAGATTATGATGGAGGCTATGTCAGATTTGGTAATGATGCACCATGTTCGGTAAGAGGTAAAGGATCTATAACACTTCTTGATAATGCAATATGCAATGATGTTTATTGGGTTGAAGGTTTGAAATATAATTTGTTAAGTGTAGCACAGCTAAACAACACATGTTACTGAATAGAATTTCAGAAGGGAATTGTCAAAGTTCATGACAAGAATGGAAAGTTAGCTGCTACCGGGACACGAACAAAAGGTAATACATTTCACCTTGACTCAACTCGGAATAAGTGTTTGTATGCAAAGATTGATTATACCTGGTTATGGCATAAAATGTTTTGTCATGTAAATTTTGATAATCTGATCAACATAAGCAAGAAGCACCGAGTAAGAGGTCTACCGAGTCTTGAAAAAGCTAAGAATGCTATGTGTCGAGGATGCCAGATGGGTAAAATGACAAGATCAAGCTTTACAAGTAAGTCTTACACTTCTAAGGGAATTTTAGATCTAGTGCACACTGATCTTTGTGGTCCTATGAAAGTTCAAAGTTATTATGGTGATAAATATTTCATATTATTTGTGGACGACTATTCAAGGATGATGTCAGTAATGTTTTTAAAAGAAAAATCAGAAGCTTTTCAAATGTTTAAATGGTACAAGGCAAGAGTTGAAAATGAAACAGGAAGACAACTGAAATGTCTTAGATCAAATAAAGGAGGAGAGTTCACATCTGATGAGTTCAACTTATTTTGCAATGATCATGGTATTAAAAGACAAGTCTCTGCACCGAGAACCGCACATCAGAATGGAATAGCTGAGAGAAGAAATAGATCTATTGTGGATTGTGCTAAAACACTGATGATTGAAAAGAAGGTGCCATAAACATTTTGGAGAGAAGCAATAAGCACAGCTATTTACACCTTGAACCAAGTTCAATTGAAGAAAGGTACTTTGAAGACATCATATGAAATCTGGTATGATAAGAAACCTAATGTAAGTTATTTTAAAATCTTTGGAAGTAGATGCTATGTTCACAAAGATGATAGAAATGGCAAGTTTGATCAGAAAAGTGAAGAAGGAACATTTCTAGGTTATTCTTCTAGAAGCAAAGCATTTAAATGTCTGATCAAATCATCTAACAAAATAGTAGAAAGTGCAAATGTGAAAATTGATGAATTTGCAAAAATAAATGATGAAGGAAATTGCAAGGAACCAGAAGACTACGATGAATTTGTCTATGTTCAACCGAGAAGTCTGTTGAAGAAAATGAAGAGAATGTCTAGTTACCGAGTGATGAAGAAGATCATACAGAGCCTATCGAGCCTGTATTAGCCAAGTATGTCAAAAGACATCATGCACCAAGTCAGATTATAGGAGATAAGGATGATCTAGTGATGATAAGGAACAAATTGAGACAGAACACATGTTTGATATCTGAATTTGAACCGAGAATAGTAAAAGAGGCATTTAACAGTGAAGATTGGATAAATGCTATGACATAAGAGATTGATCAAATCAAGAAGAATGACACATGGACACTAATCCCAAGACTGAAGGATAAGAATGTAATCAGTACAAAATGGATTTTCAGGAACAAGCTAAATGAAAAAGGTGAGGTCATTCGAAACAAAGCAAGACTAGTTTGCAAAGGTTATGCTCAAGAAGAAGGAATTGATTATGGTGAAACTTTTGCACCTGTTGCTAGACTTGAAGGAGTAAGAACATTGTTGGCCTATGCTGCTTTCAAAAAATTCAAGGTATATCAAATGGATGTTAAATTTGCATTTCTGAATGGAATATTAGAAGAAGAAGTTTTTATTGAACAACCTGAAGGATTTGTTGAAGACAATAATAAAGAAGGTATGTAAATTGAACAAAGCTTTATATGGTTTAAAACAAGCACCAAGAGCATGGTATGAAAGATTGCACTCTTATTTGATTAAGATTGGTTTTATAAGGACAAGTGAGAACACCAACATGTATATGAAGAATGATGAAAATGGAATACTGATCTCAGCCATATTTGTTGATGATATTATATTTTGTGGAAATAACTCTTTATGCAAGAACTTTGGAAATGAAATGAGCAAAGAATGTGAGATATCATTAATCGGTGAGATAAAGTATTTTATAGGTTTACAGATACTGCAAATGAAAAATGAGATTTTCATTACTCAATCCAAGTACATAAAGGAAATCTTGAAGAAATTTGGAATGGAGGATTCGAAACCAGTAAGTACTCCTATGACTACCAACTGTAAATTGTCAAAGAATGATGAATCTGCATCTGTTGATGAGACACTTTACCGATCCATGATTGGAAAACTACAATATGTTATTCACAGCAGACCAGACATAGCACATGCAGTAGGTATAGTTGCAAGATTCTCTGCAGATCCTAAGGAAACACACATGACAACAATCAAAAGAATTTTTAGATACTTGAAAGGCACTGAGGATTATGGCTTAGTATATCAGAAAGGAAATGATTTTGATTTAAAAGTTTATACTGATGCTGATTGGGCAGGCAACATTGATGACAGAAAGAGCACAAGTGGAGGAGCTTTCTTTTTAGGATAAATACTAGTGAGTTGGCTTAGCAAGAAACAAGGATGTGTTTCACAGTCAACAGCAGAAGCTGAATGCGTTGCTACAGCACTGAATTGTACCAACATTGCATGGATCAAACAACTGTTGGAAGGTATAAATGAGAAATTTACTGAGCCAGTAACTATATTCTGTGACAATACTAGTGCTATTAATATTTCAAAAAATCCTGTTATGCACTCTAAGACAAAGCACATCTCTATCAAATATCATTATCTTAGAGAAGAAGCTCAAGAGAAGAAAGTGGTGTTGGAGTATGTTAGCACAAAGGAACAAATAGCAGATATATTCACCAAGCCACTACCAAGGGACACTTTTGAATATCTCAGAAGTAAGTTAGGGGTCCTACCCCTATCTTCTACTCACTGATCGAATTCGGTGAAAGCATCAATTCGATGACTCTATTGAATATCTTTTAGGAGTTGATGTTGATTTATACACTTTAGGATGTTTTCTAAAGGTGTACAGGAAATAATATAGGAAATAATACAGGAAACAATACAGGGAATAGGAATTGAAGACAAATGCTCTGACCGAGACTCATTTGATACACAACCGCAGGCAATCACTTCAGACAGAAAGTAATTATGTTTTAGTTCTTTACTTTTTGGCATTGTTTTCAAAGGGGGAGAAGACTAAAGACTAATATAGGGGGAGAAGACCTATCTATTAGGGGAGAAGACTAAGGATAAAACTGAGAAGACTACAGATTGGAAAGAAGACTGAAGAAAAGAGGAGAAGTCTAATGTATGGGGGAGAACATTTCAGCATTTCAGAATCACAGCAATCGGAATCTTTTAAGGTCAAATCAATTTGTTTTGCCATCAATACCAAAGGGGGAGATTGTTGGCAATATTGCATTATAACAGACAATGAAAGATTGTTGGCATTTCATTAAGGATATTGAGAAGGTTGTTGATGATTATGGATATAACTGATTAAGGATGTTTACTATCTTGATATTATTATTTTGTCATTTATGTCAAGAAATTGATTTTCTAATTCAGTATGATGTTGCCATATCTTGAGAAGTATGATATGAAGAATATAAAGATGTCGGTAAAGGACACAGGAAAGAATATGATGAATAAGGAGATGAATAAGTTATTCAATGGGCAACTATTACCGAGTCAGACAATGAGGAGATCATGATGTTTTAGATTGTTTTAACATCATACATATGTTGTAAATTGTAAAGGTTAATACTACACTATGTTATCAAACAAAGAACCTAGTTGGTAAACCCTAAGGTTATCGCTATCGGTTAATGAAGGAAGAATGTCTACCGAGTGAAGTTTAGTATTCACCGAGTTGTTACCGAGTTGTAACTGAGCTATAACAGAATGCATTAAATGTTTACATGCGATATTTAATGAAGGAAGCTGATGAGTTGGAACTGATTAAATGATTGGTGAGCCGTGAATGAAGTTTGTTAACGAATCTAAGGCAAAGGAAAGTCGGCATGAAGATCTACAGCACAGATTGAACTGCAATACCCTGGCACAAGTTCCAAGAAATATATGCAAGTTCCAAGGCGGAGTAAAACATTTTCAGATCGAAAGATGCATTGAACCTGGACAAGATTGAAGATTTGATGGCTATGATTGATCATGGGAAATGTGATCAAGGAGATTAAGTGGTTACCTAATTGTTTATAAATAGCAAACTGTTGATAAACAATGTATGCGGGCAAGTATATGCACAAGGATGCTACATAGTGATTACCGAGCACAGAAGCTTGAAGACCTATTAGAATAACAGAGTATAGAAGCCCAACAGATAGAAAAGATTAGTTCTATGTCTAGATTGTATTGAACAAATAGGAATCTTCTTTAGCATTTTAGATGTGAAGTTGCAGATAGATTTTTATTACTGTTATTTGTGAAAGTGACAGAAAATCTCTTAACCGAGTGGACTTAACAATCTTATTTGTAAAACCCTCTAGCAAGGTGACATTCTGATTGAGTGTTTGAAATCCTTTAACAAGGTCACTTCTAACAAGGTGAAGATCCTAACAGATCTGAGGGAAATCCCTTAACCAGGTCACATCTAGCAATGTGTTTGTAATCTTTAACAGGATTTGCTTTTAACCGAGCATACTCTAGAAGAGTATATTTCTTAGTGGGTCTGAAATCCCACAGTGGTTTTTCCCTATTTGGGTTTCCACGTTAAATCTGGTGTTATGAGGTTTATGATGTTTATATGCTTTTGAGTTTGCATGTTTGACAGTTTTGGTTTTATTACTGAAGTATATGTTATCGAGGTTGAATCTGATGTTTTTATGGATGATTAAGTTTGTATGATTCACCCCCCCCCCCTCTCATCTTGTTGGCTATTGGATCTGTACTTATATTAAGTATCAGAACTATCATTTTCTTCCTAAGTGTTGACCATTTGGTGAATAAATTATTGACTTCACTTGACTAGGTTCCCCACATACATCCATGAAACTATTTCTAATATAAAAAATGGCGATGAATGTAAAATAATTTGAGTATGATTGTTTGGTTTGTGATTTGGTTGTAGTATAGAGATGAAGAAATATTGTAATATAGTATTATTTTATAATAGCTTAAGGGGATAGTCTAAAATCCATGATGAATGTTTCAATCCATATGAGTAGAATTTTATTTTTAAATACTTGAAGGAGAACTTTCCATGCATAGTTCGGCATCTTTTTATGTGTCTTCTTAAGAATCAAATAGGCTTTTGGGATTCTTGATCATTCCCTTAACCTAGTTCTCTTCTTAAAGTATCACCTTTGACTACTTAATCAATCTTATGGTTATCAAACACTTATAAACCCTTTATAATACTTCTTTTCAAAGAGATACGAGAAGCCTATGTTTTTATTCATGGATAATTAACGCAGGTCTTATCCATTTGTGCTATAGAATATTAATATTAAAGATAAAATGGAAAAACATATTAAATATTAGGATTGCAATGTTGAGACAAATTATCATACAACAATTCCATTAGTGATCAAAACCATATGCACTTCCATTATTTATATGTTGTTTCTTGGATAAATTTCTAATGGAAAAGGGGTTTAAATATTAACTAGGAAGTTGTAAATCTCCCAGACACAATATATCCTTGGGAGTTTTTTCATCACCACTTAAAGGTGAGGAGATATTGAAGATAATATAACAACAAAGGATGTATCCCAAAGTTTAGAGACTCAACCTTGGTGTGGCCTTAACCCAAAGTTTCAAGAAGGGTATCTTAATCTTGCATACTAATGTTCATATACCTAAATTATGCATCATATCATATCATAAATAATAAAACATGTGAAATTTGAATGTAACCATCATTTCATCTTTTGTTACTATTTTTTGATTGTTTAAAAGGATAATTTTTATTCATTAATTTTAATAAATAAATTATATTTAATAATAATCTATTGCAATAAATATTATAAAAAAATTATAGGTACTTGAATTATGTTTCAAGAAAAGGGACCACAAAAGAACACTAATAATTATTTTTTATCTGAGTAAAATAGGTTTTACAAGGACCCAAAACCGAGACAAAAAATTCAATCACAAGGACAAACCAGACGATAAGCCATAACGGGCTATTAGCAGCAAAACACCACAAAAAAAGGTCAAACAACCTAAAAACTACATAATAGTGTTCATCATTTGAATTAAATTAACATTTTTATCAATAATATTCCTATTAATCTCAGCTAAATCCTCCATAATGTTGGCATTCAATTGCTTGCCTTTGTCCTTGCTATGAGTGTGAACAAATGCTCCTAGAGTGGTATGAGTATCACCTTCTAGATTAGGCACTTTCTCCTTTCCTTTACGAGAAACCAAAATCAAAGTGGTAACATCTATAGCTGAGGAGGAAATGTTGACGGATTGATATTTTTCATCGAATCTTTGAAGACCCTCTATACTATTTGTCATGGTTGTCTTGGTGACAGCAATAACCGCTCTAAGCTTCCCATTTATCTTTTCCATCGCCATCTCCAAGTTCATGTATTTTTCTTCATGGTCAATCTTCATAGCTTTCACATCCATTACCAACTTCTTATTGAGGTCCTGCAAGTTGTCTACATTATCCGAGGAGTGAGTTTTCAATGTGTTCTATCCAAGCGTAGGTCATTGATTCTATATTTCAACCCCAAAATCTTGGCAACCACCCATTTGAATAAAGTGTTATACTTCCTTTTACCACTTTTTCCCCAATACCCTATATCTGACACCGAGGATCCCATTTCCTTACCCATTGGGGTACCCTTTTCAACTACAATTGGGATTTCAATTCAAAAGTCCATAACTTGTTGTTCATCATCAAGCCTTGGTGGGACACAATTATCCTCATTTCCCTTTTGTTTCTTCTTATTCGCAATATTGTTGCCTTGAGTGGATGTTGGAAGGAGGTAATGAGATTTTTTTCCCACCCGACACAAAGTCGTTCTCAATTTTCTTTCTTTGACGAATGGGGCATGGGGGGACAAGCCTTTTTTAGTAAAGACAAGGCTTAAGGAGTCAAGGACTAACTCATTGGATGGGAATAATAAGAGTCTCCCATGTCTGATATTTTCTTGTCAATTTTATACCCCTTTCCCTTAGTACAATCCTTGTTAGGTTTTACACGGGTACCTAGGTTGAAAGCCTCTTCTTCAGAGGAATAAGAATCCATGGAATCATCAGTATAATGCCAATAGACATTATGGGCATGATGGATATTATTAATTATAGATGTTGTGGGGTGTGGTCTAATCTTGAGAGATTTAGCATGCTCCATAATCAAAAGGATTAACCCCTCATGAAAAATCGAGGAGCTCCACTATTCAAATGGGCATTAATATAATTTCTCAAAGATGAAAGTAGGTAGCATGGGATAGAAATACACCTATAATGCTTAAAATGATTCAAAATAGTAAATTGATAGGTAAAAATAATCTTATATCATCCATCTAAGGTTATGTATCTCATGATCACCTCAACAACATCTGCACACAAAGACTTGATATCCTCATGATTATATACTCCATCTTTTGTGTGGTAAAATTTAGCCCTCTCATTTTTTTGGAAGAAAATCTCAAGCGCTTCCTCCATGGCTTTCCTATCCCTGTAAAATTTTCTCCCATCCATGAGCATCCTAGTACCCTTTGCAATGAGGTTTTTATCAATCACAAATTATCCTCCAAAAACCTATAATGTGTCATTCTTCTAGCTCTTGATGAAAAGCTGAGTAGCCCTAGGGTCATGACCATCAAGTTTTTCAATGTGGTGAGTAATCTCTCAACTTGAGACTTCATCCCACACCTCAGTCTTATTCCTCCATTTCTCATATGAAGTGGGTTCCAATCTATTTCGATCACCCCACATTATAGACCTACAAGATGATTTGTGAGAACCTTGCAGAAGGCCACTAGACCCAAAAATATAGTTGAGAACAAAAGCAAAGCTATAGACTTGCTAGGAAAGCAAAAATTGCCTTTCCCAATAATGTAATGATGAGGACACCTCTTCCCTTCCTTCCACTTATGTAAAAAGTACTAGATTATTAATAATTTGATAGCCCCAAAATCAACAGGATCTTATATCATCATAAATGATGTTTTTAGTCTCTATGGGGATAAGATCATGGAACCCCCATCACTTAATACTAGTCCACTTAACTCCAAGATTGACTAAGTCATTAACAACTTTATTTGCTTCTTGAAAGACATGGAAAATTTTAAAATTATCAAGGGATCTTAGCATCCCTAAAGTATCTTCAATTAATGTCTTTATAGTCCATCTAGGGAGTTATAAACCAAGAAGGAAATTAAAAATATTGAGGGAATCACTTTCCGACCATATTCTTCTATAGTTCTCCCTCATCTAGCCAACTTTATACCAATGTAGGCACACATAGCCTCAACATAGTGGTTTATCTAGATTCCCAAAGGGAGTACCACCACTGAGAGAAACCTACCACTATGATCATGAGCTTTTCCCCCACATCTAGCAAGCTTAGAGTTTCCCTTAGACACCCCGTCAATATTGATTTTAATCCATCCAAAGGGAGGGGTAGTCCACACAACCCCATCCATACTCTATTTGAAACCCTGAATAGGGAGAGAAATATCCCTTTGAAGACATTGGAGATTTGGGCCACATGAAAATCCGAAGAGGATAAAGAGAGCTTAGAAGTAGACCCCTTATTAAGGCAAGCCACCAAGAATTTTTCCTTAATGGCATTTTGAATTCTAACAACAAGAAGAGGAGTAGGGCACTCTGAATTCCTAAAGATTTTCTTGTTTCTCTCTTTCCAAATTCCCCAAGTAATGTGGGGGAAAATAAGTGACCATAACTGTTGGTGTAAATAATTATTCATCTTGGATATTATTACACTTACTTAAGTTTACTTAGGAAATGCATTTCATAGTAGTTTGGGTATGAGACACTTGGGTGTTTGTGCCACATTGGGATAGTGTGTGTAGGAAAATTTCCACCTTTTATGGTGTTGATCTTGTTGTTACACTCCACATTCAGTGGGTGATCCACCTCATGTGGACTATTATATTGTTTCTCCTACCTACCCACACCTATTTCCTACCTACCCTTGTTTCTTATTGAGCCACATGTCATGTTTGTGTGCTCACATATCCCTAGCCTTGCTTATATAAGAAGGCTCATCTACATTGTATGAAAATGGAACAATTGATCATTTTATCTATTGATGAGAATACAGTTTATTCTTATCCTATATGATGCTCTGCAAAATAGACAAGGTTAGCAAATGACAAACAACACAAAACACAAGAAATCGTTAGTGTTAGTTAACCAAAAGCTAATCTAAACAGGCATATCAAAAGAGATACTAAGAACATGAAAGAATATTTAACTAAAGAAGCAAATATGATGAGGCATCTCCAAATGCCTCCTAACATGCTCTTGGCTCCTTCTCCTTTGTTCCTCTCCTCTCCAAGTTCCAAAATAGTGTAGCTCTCAACAGCTTTTTGCACTATGGATGCTTATGGAGGATTGAGATTTGAGTATTTTGCTCCAAATGTAAAATGAAAAGCTAAAACACTAGATGCTATTAAAATGATTGATTTTAACCAAAATAACAAGATATTAGTTTGCTATGCTAAATGCTCTCTAAAATGCCTATAGGTTAAATGCATACAAGTTTTTAGGATCTGCATTATGAGGAAATGGGCTCTATTTATAGGAAAAATGGAGCAATGGATGGTTGAGATTGAGCAATTTCAACAAGGGTCAGGATTGAATGATTTCAAATCCTTGTGAGGGTTTTCAACCCAATCCCAGGATGACAAGTGTCAATGTGAGACAGGTTGAGAGGAGAGGGAATAAGCATTAAATGCTTGACATGACTTTGGGAGTTAAGGTCAAGGTTAGGTTGAGTGAATAAATTCTTTATTCAAAGAATAAAGCTTTTATCCAATGGATAAACTCTTTTGCAAAGGCAAAAGGGATAACCATGTTCAAAGCAATAAATGCTTGAGGAGACACATGAGTGCAAGTTGAAATAACCATAAATGGTTATGTAAGAGTCATAAATGGTCACGTAAGAGCCATTAGTGGTCTTGGAAGACTTTAGAGGTTAAATTGTTGAACACACAAAGCATTAAATGCTTTTCAAAGACTTTTGAAGTCTTTGAGAAGTGACTCCATTTTGCTTAGGAATGTGACAATAATTAGGGGATGGATTAGGCTAATTAGGAAGGGGTTAGAAGAATCTAGAAGGGGATTAGATTTGCAAGTGGATTTGGTGGGTGAGGGAAAATAGGATTTTATTATAATAAAAATTCATTTATTTCAATAAATGTGTGCAAGTTGCATTTGTAGGAAAATGCAAGTGGGGGGGGGATAATGATTTAAATAAATGTTTAATTTAATTTATTTAAAAGAGGAATAGGGGGATTTAATTAAATAAATAGATTTTATTTATTTAATTGATTTGTGAACTTGGTTTAATGAATTAATTAAAATAAATTGAATAATTTATTTAATCAATAGGAGAATGTTTGAAGATGAATTAATTAAATATTAATTAATTAACTCATGGCTAGTGTATTTTTAATCAAATAAATTGCAAATATTTATTTAATTAAGCTGGACAGATTTGTGTGACTACACTATATTTTGTCTCTCTATTGTACTTTTCATCGAGCTCTTGATCTTGGCAAAATCTGACAATAACAATTAGAGAGAAGGGTTAGAGGAGGAAGGAATCCATTGGAACCAACAATCCACCAAAGTAGCAAGAAAAACCCAACCTAAAGACTAGAGATTAAGAAAATGGGAACAAATTTCTCTCACATAGCTACAATGATCTATTAGGAGATGAGTTGAATCTTTAGCATTCTCCTTACACAAGTTGCATATATTTGGTATGGTCATACCTCTCTTACAAAGATTATCAATGGTAAGAATCTTGTTTTGCACCAAGTGCCAGAAGAAAATATTGATCTTCAGAATCAGATTTGAGTTTTGGACAAGGCCCCAAAAAAATCAAGGAGAAAGTCCCTTTCTAAAGTTGTAAGTTGAATGTATTAGAGACAAAGAAGGTAACATCAAATGAGTCATTCCACACCAAAGCATCCTCGTTAGGAACATCAAGGATATGTATGAAACAAACCCAATTGTGCAGATGGGCAAGAGACGGATCTAAATCACAAGATAATCCACCTATTATTCTGAATGTAATTCGCAACTCAACAATCAACACGATTTAATAAAATATCCTTAAGTTGTAAGGCCTAGCCTGATTGGGAAATATGAGCATCACTCCACCACCAATCATCCCAAAACACAATCTTCAACCCATTACTAAAGGACCATTCGAGACCCTTCAAAATAAAACACTTGGTTTTTGATAGGTCACTCCAAAGCACAAAGGAAGCAACCAACGGTCTATCATCACCCAAAAAATTATGAAAAACTTCTTGTAAGAGGCTAAATATTTGTTGTTAACAATAGAGATCCATTCATTGTTATCCCTTAAATTTCTTCAATTTTTTTTAGTCATAAGGGCTTCATTAAATTCCTTGATCTTTTTGATTGCCAAACCTTCAAAAAATTTGGGTAAAAAAACCTAATCCCAAGCAACAAGATGCAGTCTTTTCTTGATTTTAGATCTAGTCCACAAAAAAAAATCTGAATAAGTTCCATTCTGGAGGCAAATTTCTTTGGGATGTGAAAGAGACTCATAGCATACACTGGTAGATTCTGCAAAGAGGCTTTAATCAATTGGTTTCCCACCTTGACTAAGGATAGCGCCTTTCTAGCCCATAAGTTTTGTTTGAAATCTATCATTAAGGATAAACCAAAAAGAATCTAGGATAGGGCCAATGCAGAGGGGGAGCCCCATATAGGTGGAAGGAAGTGAAGCAATCTGGCACCAAAAAATATGATCAATTATGGCCTATCAATGCTCTAGAGTATTTAAAATTAAAATAGAGCTCTTGGGAAGACTCATATTTTGACTATAAACTTCTTCATACTACAACAAAACTTTCTTAAGGTTCCTCGCTTCCGAAATATAGCTCTCGCCAAGCAAAATAGTATCATCAACAAAGTGTTGATAAGAACAAACCTACATGGAAGATGATAGGTCCAAGCCCTTGAGATTACCATTATGAATCCCCCATTGGGTAATCCTACTAATAGCATCCCCATCAAGATGAACGAGAAGGGAGAGATAGGATCTCCTTGTCGTAGACCTTTAGATTCATAAAACAATCTATAGGGAGAGTTATTGAAGATAAAAGAGAATTTAGGAGTGGTAACAATTTGAGAGATCAATTGCAAAAAGTAACTCCCAAAACCAAAGGCATGCAACACCTTGAAAAGAAATTGCCAATTAACTCGATCATAGGCCTTGAGTAGGTCCAATTTCAGAAGCAAGCCAGCCTTTTTGTTAATCAAAAGGGAGTGGGTATTCTCATGCATAGTAAGAATAAAATCTAAAATTTGGCACCCTAAAACAAAACCATTTTGTTGGATTAGTCGAGGAAGGAGACCTTTCAACCTCATCACCAAAATTTTGAAAATGATTTTATATAGAGAATCACATAAGTTGATAGGGTGAAAATCTTGGAAATGATTAGTTCTAACTTTCTTAAAGTGGCATCAACTTCCTTAAGAAGCAAGGAAGAGACAAAGAATTCCTTAGTAGCTTCAATAACATCCCTAGCAATAATATCCCGGAATATTTGGGGAAAAAAAGAAATCGAGAAACCATCCAGTCTCAAGGCCCTATTACCTTTAAAGGAGAAGACAACAACACACACCTACTCATTAGATGAAATCTTAGAAAGTAGCCAATTCATATCCTCTAACACCAAGCAACTTGAATCTCCTTGAGAATATCCAATTGGATATGTTGCACAAACATTTGATCATTGGAAAGTATTGAGGAGAAAAAATCCACGGTGATAGCCATGATATCCTCATCCTTATCTAGTGTATCATTGTTATAGGAGATAGAATGAATTATATTAGAAGCTCAATTCTTGAGTGTGGACACATGAAAAAAGTCAACATTACAGTCCCCACTTTGGAGCCAAACCACTCTAGATCTTTGCTTCCAATATTCCTCCTCCTTAGCAATGATATCATGAAGTTTAGACATAATAGATATCTTGTGATCCATAATAGTTGGAGAGGTCCCACACAACTAAATTTCATTTTGGACATCATCTAAATAACCTTTAAGCTTACATTTGGGTTGAAAAATATGATTGAATGATGATTTATTTCACTTCGACATATTGGTTTTGACCAAGGCAATATTTTGGTAGCTCTAAAGATAGCAGTACTAGCCACATAAATGCTCTACCATTCTTTAATCTTATCAAAGAGCTCAGGACTCAAATTCCACATCTTCTCAAATCTGAAAGGGAAGGTTTTTTTACAATTACCCAAAGAAGTTGCAAGGACAATCGAGAAGTGATCAGAGCCAATACAAGATAAGGAAGAAAGGGAGCAAGTATAATGGGGAATCCAATCTGGAGAGATCAAGGCCCTATCTAGTTTAACCTGGATGAGATAACTCCCACTACGTTTGTTCGACCAAGTGAAAGCTGAGCCAACCAGATTCAAATCCAGGAGACCCTAGAAATTGATGAGTTAAAGAAGATCGGGTTTTCTATCTTCCGCAATTGGGGATCCTCCCTTTTTCTCAAACCTAGAGATGGGAGTGTTAAAATCTCCCATAAAAAGCCATTTCTCCATCAGAAATTTAAACCTGAATTCATAAAGAGAGGACCACAAGGTATTTCGCACAGCCTTATTATGAGGGGCATAGATATTAGACATAATCCAAACATTCTCATCTCTAAGATGTTCCATTCTAGTAGCAATATGACTAGGCTTAGACAAAATAATGCTTTCTTTTGATCAACTTACGGCTCCAAAAGATGGCAATTCCCCAAGAGACACCAGCATCATAGTAGTGAACCCCATTATCCTTAAAAATAACAAGTTTAATCTTAAGAAATTTATTAGTTGGCATCTTCATCTCTTGCAGAAGAAAAATATTAGGGTTATGATCTCAAATCATATTAGATATAATCATGTTTATGGGGGTTGTTCATCCACTGTATATTCCATGATATAATCTTTGTTTCGAAGATTGTGGTGAGTCAACAAGGCCCATCTCCTGAAGAGTTCTTTGAGTCCCTTCTCCAACATCAAACTTACTTTGTCTATCTTTGTTCATAATACCTTAAGGTCTACCCAATCTCTTTGACTCAAAACCACAGTCAGCTTTCTGATGGTTCCTAGTATTAACCCCAATAGATCTATAGGATGGGGAGAGGCTTTCCTCCTATTCATCAACTTAAGAACCATAAACGACCCCTCAATAGAAACAGAGGCTCCTTGGGGGAAACCTCATCAACCACCTTCTCAGACGCAGAACCCACCAAATTAGACCTTGGAGTAGAGTCATAGGAGATATCCACCACCAAGATAATTGATCTAACATTCCCTTCTAAGCTAGCACCTTCTTCCAAAGAAACTAGCCCAAGAATGGGGGGAAAATCAAGATCCTTATCCTTACGAATAACCTCAAGGTCCTTACCACGGACATCTTTAGACAAATCTTCAACCACCTTCTCGTCTAGGGACTTTCGGAGCTCCTTATTCTTCCAAAATTTCTTAACAGTTGTAAAATCCTTAGATGAACAATCCCTCACCTAATGCCCAATATTTTTGCAATGAAAACAAGTGAAGGAGATGGATTCAAACTCCACTGGTTGAACCCACACACCAAGTTTGGAGTTGATGTTGATTCCAAAGGAAGATCCATTGATTTTTTGATGTTCACACAAATCCTTGCAAAAACCATCCTTTTTTTAGAGGAGGTCGTAGGTTAAACTAAGATTAAATCCCCAAAGCAGGCATCCAGATACCTAAAGACTTCTTCATTCCAAAATTCAAGAGGTGGACCAGTAAATCTAACCCATACAAGAGCAACATCATAGGACCAATTCTTAAGGTTCAAACCAGGTTTCATCTTCTCATAGCTAAAGAGGCACACCCCAACATCCAGGGTCCACTTGAAAGCACATAATCAAGATCCTCTTCATAGGTAAAGATGAAAGAGGAAAACCCCTTTTTCCATAACAATAACATGAATCTAACCTTTGCCTTTCCATTTCCTGCAATCCAAGTCCTAGTCGAATTAATGTTTGATCAAGGGCCAACAAAATTCCCCACTAAGGAGCATTCCATCGCAAAAGTGCCCTTATCAATAATTTTATTCGATAGTGATGGAATAGTGATGGAACAAGAGCTTGAAAGAGGATCCAAAAAAATGGAAAATAGGTGATTAACTCTTACCTTTAAGGTGGAAGCAAAAAAGCTCCATTCACTTTTAATTCTGGTCTGGTAAATCCACCATCACAAGCAAAGACCCCAAGCCATTGGGTCCCTCATTTGCACCGATTCCGCCAATTATGCGAATTCCCACCTTCAAGAAATTCAAAATTTCTCTACCCGATGGTATTGCACTTTTCCTCTTATACATCTGAATGTTATAATTGTTAGTGCAAAAGAAAAAGTCAATAAAATATGTGAAATTTCCATGTATTCATCCTTCCATCTTTTGTTGCTCTCTTTTACTTTTAAGAGAATATTTTAATTTTTAAATCATAACAAATGAATTATATCTAATATAATCTATCATAATAGCTTTTACAAACAATTACTAGGTACTTTTCCTCTTCTAAGAAGTCCAAGGTTGTCGATGCTTATAAATTCATCTCCAGAAACTTCTCCCCCCCCCCTCCTTCTGGGTGGGTATCTGGAATAAGCTCTTAATTATGAAAATTAACATTTTTTTATAGGTGTTTATGCAGGGTAAGATCTCTACCATTGACAATCTTTGCAAAAGAGGTCTTCCTCTTACTAATAGATGTTTCCTCTGCAAAGAAGCAGAGGAAAATGTTGCTCATCTGCTGCTTCACTACTCTTTTGTCAAGGATATCTGGAATTTCTTCCTTAATATATGGAAAACTAATTAGGCCTTCCCTGAATCAGTTCAAAGAATGTAGTTTGAATGGAAGTGCCCCTTTGACAATCAGGCTTTGGTAGTTCTCTCGAATTTGTCTCTTCCTCATATTGCTTGGGGTATTTGGAAAGAAAGAAACAAAAAAGTCTTTAGAGTTTTGGAATCTCCTACCCTTGTTGTGGCTACTAAAATACGCATTTCTACCAAGGAGAATTTTCTGCACTCCTGCCCCAGCAGAAAGAATGACCATCCCCTCCCTACTATCCAGGAGGAATGGAATACTATCAATCGGTGGCAAATTGATTGGAATATTGCTATTCTAGTGCACAAAACAAAGTAGTGAAGATAAAATGTTCTTTGGCATCCCCCCTATGGGATGGATCAAAATCAATGTGGATGGAGCAGCTAAAGGGAATCCTGGGCCAACCGGATGCGGAGGAGTGGCTAGGAATCATACGGGTCTACTGGTTTCTACGGTGGTGCTCCCTCTGGGCACCCAGTCCAACCACTTTGTGAAGGCCAACGCTGCCCACATTGGGTTACACATGGCTAAAAGAGAAGGCTTTAGAAAAGTTTGGCTGGAGTCTGACTCACTAAACATTGTCAATTGTTTGAATGGGTGCACGGATCCTAGTTGGACGATTGCTAATCTGATCAAGGATTGTCGGGATATAATAAATGAGTTGGAAGAATTCAAAATTTCTCACGTATTTTGGGAAGGCAACAAAACGGCGGATCTACTGGCCAATTTGGTGGTGGGCTATGTGGAGGCTAAATGGTAGAGTAGTAGGGATTCATTCCAAAAAAAACCTATGTGATCTGGCTTGTGATGATTCCACCCACTTGCGTTAATCAATGATATTTAATCATGATTTGATAGAGGTGTTGGGGAAACGGCTCCTTTTTGTCTTCCCTAACCGAAGATCTAGAAACTTCCCTTGTGCCTGGATTTTATGTCTAATTGTGTGGCCTATTTCTTGTCACTATTTGGAGACTGTTCTGGTGTGGCCCATTTCCTGTGACTGTTTAGAGACTTCTCTAGTGTGGCCCATTTCCTGTTGTTTTGTGACCCAGATCATTATGGGTGGGGACAAGAACAAGCAAGAACCGTCTACTTGTGAGAAATGAAAGAAAAAAAAGGAAATGTGGCAGGAAATCGTTGATGGGGGAATTGTCCCCTTCTTGGATAGACTTCATGGCCCTTCTCCTCTACTCACAGAATCCTTTGTCAATGGGTGGAAGAAAGGGATCCTGAGGGCTTATGGTGTTGAGTACCAGTTGGATGAAACCCTGGTGGCGATGATTACTGGTCTAGTGATGAATGGCAGAAGCTTCTATAGAGACAGGAAAACTGGGGAGGAGGACTTGATGAATTTTTTTGACAAAGACAAGAAGCGCTCAAGAGTTAACAAAATGGCTGATGGCGGCTACAATAGGAAAGATCTTATGGCTTGTTGGGTGGACATGTCTGAGTTCATCATGAGGTATATTACACTCGATGGCAGATATGCTAGTATCTTTTCCTACCATTTTACCATTTTGAATCATTTTAGGCATGGTAAAATCATTTATGTTCCTTTCTATCTGGCCTCCTCTTTAGAGAATAGTCTTGAAAATATATGGAGAATCCAAATAATCATGTCCTTTATGAAGGGCTTATTGTGCTCATCATGGAGTACACTAAAACCCTTGAAGTTGTGTCCTCTCTATCTGAGAAAGGCCAACATACTAATATTCAAGATGTCTCTGACTCGAAAATGGATTTGGAGGATAGTGGAGGTGCCATTCCTTTTGACGACCCTAATTATAAGTCTATGGAAGTACGTGAGATGATGGTCACCCTTGGGACGTTTAGCAATAAGACTCCCCCCAGATGGGCGGCCATCAAATATAAATCTACCAGCAAACTAATTTCTAAGGCCGAGCCCATTTCTAAAAAGAAGAAGCTTGTGGCTAAGGACTATGGTCCGAAGACTTCGGACCAAGAAATTAAACTAGACATTCCAATTAACGTTTGGAAGGAAAAGAAGGGGACCATGTCTAAAGAAGAGGACAGCGGGTTACAGAGGAATAGTACTCTGATGAACCTGGTGATGGAAGCGACCAGAATCCGAGAAATCTACTGGAAGTGGGTGGAGAGAGAAATTGATACCCATAAAGTGGGGGTTAAGGAGATTATTGATATCTTCACAGCCTCGCCTAAGCCCAGCAAATCTGAGAAGCTCATGATTATGACCCAGAAGCTCTCCCAAGATGTCGAGGTGATGAAATGCAACCATGAACAAAGAATTGAAAAGGTGGAATAGTCTATGGCAGAGATAAAGAAAAACCTCAAGAACCTAGTTGACATAAGCAAGGAAGCCATGAATAATAGTATAGAGGTGCTCAAAAAGATCAATGTCATGGTTGTGGAATACAGATCCATTCACAGTGAACTTGAGAAAGATCTTGGAGGTGAAGACATGGCTGCTGGAGACAACAAAACCACACACCCTAGTTCCGGGACTAGAAGCAGGAGCAGCAATAAGGGCACCTCCAGATTCATTATGGAGGAGCTGGAGGAAATCACACAGATTTCCATCCAGAAGAACAAGGAGCTGGTGCACTCTCTTAATTGAGTTCTTTTCTTTACTTTTGTTTTGTTGTTTGTGTCTCTTTTGTTTTCGTGACTGTTCTGGGGTGCTCCCCTATTTTTTCGTAGGTTTATGTATGTTTGGCTGAAGGCTGGCTTTTGTAAAACTTTTGATTTTGGGTCCATGTAAAACCCGTTTATCTTTATCAAAAACAATTACTAGGTACTTAAATTACCTTTAAATGCAAGTGACCACAAAGAACACTAATAATTGTTACTATGGAAGACAAAGTCAATAAAATATGTGAAATATCAATGTAGCCATTTGTCCATCTTTTGTTGCCTTTCTTGTTTGTTTATGATGGTATTTTAATTTATTAATCTTAATAAATAAATTATATTAATAATCTATCATAATTACTTTTTTTTTTAATTACTAATACTTAAATTACCTTTAAAAGCAACAGACAACAAAGCACACTAAGTAATCATGAGTTGCAGGGTTAGTTGAGAGGATGAGGCTTGGTGGGTTAACACTCATGAATTGAGTGACTTCTCCTTGAGCAACTAGTAACCAATAAAAAGAAATTAAAGGCCACTAATGCATGAAGATATTTATAAAGATTAAAGTATTAGTGTAAAAATCCAAAAAATAAAGTCTAGCAAGGAATACAAGCTTTTGATTATTAGGATCAATATGATAAACTGGATACTTTAAACATGTGTTTAAGATGTTCAAAATATTTACATTTCATAATAATTATTTGTTTTGTTGAAGTGCATCTGTAAACTTTATTTCAAGACAATTTATGTTATTTTCCACCAATAAAGATGTTTTTAAATGTATTATGTCATATGTAATTTATCTTTTGTTTTATGCTATTGCACACTCATTTATAACCATTATCAACATCTCTAGCCACAACCACTATGACCTAATGCAATGAAGATTGGTATTGGTAGCATCTCAATAAGCTTTCACCATCGTTTACTAGTGCTTACACTTAAATTGACCATAATGCACACACTTAAAATTTACACATTGTTAATCACAACTATTTATTTTGTCTCTTAAAGTGTACCAAATTTTGGGCCCTAAGTTGAATTCCTTTAGATTTATCACAATCTACTACTTCAACTATTATCTCATTACACAATCACATTATGTAAATGTGAAACATTTAAAAAACTTTAAATTGCTCTTTTTTAATACATAAACAACTTTACTTTTAATTGATCTTATTACTATTTTTATTTTCAAATTAGTTGCATCTACTACCACCACCATCAAAGGGACCCCATTTGCATTTATTAATATTTAGATGACCTTTGAAGGTAGTGGCTATCCAGGCAGATACAATTCACTTTATATGATATGTGTCCCTTGTATAAAGTGAGTTTTATCTGCCTTGATAACCACTGCCACCATTCAAATCCAAGCTTTACAAAGTAGAAAATATCTTACACCATATGTTAGTACAGAAGACAAAGTCAAGAAATTATGTGAAATTTCATTAGAGTTGTCTCTCTTTTATCTATGTGTGAATCGTGAGCCTCAGAATTTACTTTTTCTAGATCTAAGATAAAATATCCTCCATAACGAGATCTTGAATTCCCCCAAAACCCCATTCACTATGATAGAAACAACCCTCTCTATTGTGTTATGCACTTTGGGTTGGACCAGCTTAAATCACACACACCAAACTTACACTTCTAGACTTAAAAGTATTAAACACTCATAATTGACTAAAAAAATTTAGGTTTAATATGTTTCTTAATGTGTGTGGTCACACTAAAAATACACTTCTAGACTTAAAAGTGTTAAACACTCAGAATTGACTAACTTTCTCTAGATTTAATATGTTGCTTAGTGTGTGGGGTTTAAAACTGCCCTCTAGGGTTTTTGATTTTGATGTGTAAAGCTTGTTGTTTCTTGTTTTTGAGGGCCAAGTGCTTCCATTGCATGGTTTCCCTTTCTCCAAACCACAACGCCCTGCTACTCTTCAAGCTCACCAAAATTGTAGAACCTTCACCATTCCTTCCAACTCCATATTACTATAGGCCAATTCTTACCAATTCTCCCCCACTAGTGTTACGACGACATGGGAATTTTGATTGAGGAATTTTTTCTTAAAGGATCATGTGTCATCCAACGTCTCAACTTCATCCATGGCCAGTACAAAATCTCCAACAATGACTTTTTGTATAAAATATCAATCATTAAAAGTGTTTTGGGTTCACATAAGATTAATAGTATGGGTAATTTATTATTTGATCTAGAGATAAATTAATAATAATATACCAATCATTAAAAGTGTTTTGGTTCTATATATGATTTATAGTATGGGTAATTTATTATTGGATCTAGAGATGACTTATAGTATATGGGACTGTCCAAGCTATGTTCTTTATGAAAAGGATATTGATTGATAGGGGACACCACTGATGGCAATTGAAAATCTATTGTAGCTAAAAATAATTGAAAGGTTTATTTACCTAGAAGTGAGTGTTTTTATCACTAAATTAATGAATACTAGTACTTGTATCAAAACAAGTGCAATAGTTACGTTGAATGTAATTTATATAGAATATCATACTTTATTAAATTAAAATATAATTATTTTATTGAAATTTCGATAGTAAGAATTTTTTAGTACAAAACTTGAAGCATATGCAAATGAAAATGTTTTCCATTTATAAGTATAATTATGTGCATTTTCCTTTATCATTTCAAATGAAAACTAAAATAGTTTATTTTCCTTGCAAATAAATACTTATTTTAAGATTACAGTTTTCCTAAATCTCCTTAAATGAATAAAATTACATTATCAAAATATCTCAATATCTTTTAAAAAATATTTTCAAAAAATAAAATCTAAACACATTTCACGAAAAATAACCAAAAAAATCTCTAAACATTGAATTTTTTTAAAACTTCCACATATGAATAAAAATCAAAGAATTTTTTTTTAAAACTTTTCTAGAATATTTTTTTTTCATATATAAAGCCCAATTAATAGATCATCCAGTGTTCATATCTACAAGCACTTGCCAATAGATTACCTAATTAAATTCAAAAAGATTAAATTTATCAATTGTGAAATCAAATTAAGTTCAACACTACTATGTTAGATTTTAGAGACCAAAATATGTGAAAACATCATTTTTTTCCTATAATTTGTACAAATTAATAATACTCAAGACATATATTTCAAATAATCTACCAAATTGATCTTTAATGAATTCAAAAACATTATCAATGATAATTCATATCAAGGCCCTAGAAACTAAATATCAATCAACAATTTATGCAATTTTTTAATTACATAAAATTTGTTATTAGTTATATCTTAAATTCATTACATCAAAATAAAGCTTGATTTCCAAACCCTAGCTTATGATAGGTGAATGTAATTATTCATGTACAAATAAGCAGTGATTCTTTATTGTCTAAGAAATAGTTGTTGGTTGTGATCAAACCTACAATTAAGCTCTAAAATATGTGATCTGATGGTATTTTTGTTGTGATATTTAGTTTTGACCTTTGATGAATCAGTCATGGCTAGTATGTGTTCAACTAAAAACCTATGATGAAATTTGGCATGGTAGTAATTAGTGTATCTACAACTAAATCTCACTATCCTCTATGAATTTAACTCCTTGTGAAATGGTAATAGCCCTCTAATTTCTATATGGTTGTGGCACTAAGAACACAAATTGAGTGGCTACCATTGGCAATTGATGTGAAACAACTACATATGACAATTTTGTAATGTTTAGTTCAGTAGCCAAAATCAATTATGATTAATCATAATTATCATTTGTCCTTCCTTGGAACTACAATCCACCCAAATTATTCCTATAATAGCTCCAAAAAGTTGTGATCAAGCCCTATGATGACCATGTACCAAGCGATGTAGGTTATTGTGTGCACTCTTATGATTGACCATGTTTTGAAATTACGAAATGTTGGAAGGAGTATAGTGAGTATTGATATTCCCCCAAATGTGATTTCCCGCATTCACTTGTTGTAGTCAAAGTTTAGGTAATGTGCATTGCTAATTATAGTTTAAGTATAGACCATAAAATTAAATTTACTTCACCTCACAACGAAATTACTTCTTGAAAACCAATAATAGAGAAGTCAAATTAAGTTATTGAAATTTCACCTCAAAACTTCAATAGTAAGACCATATGATGGCACATTAGGGCACTAATGAACATGACCTAGTGCACAACTATCAGTCTAACTTATTTTATGGACCATTTTGGACACCTCAACAAAAAGCATGTTGATGTGGAATAACATTTGATGATTTAGAGTTGAAACCTTAGTTATAAGATGGGGATTTGCCAAGTAAGTTGCTATGAAAAATAAACAGTCAATTAAAATTGTCACATAGGATTTATAGAGGTGCAAATTTAGGGTTCTCAACTATTGGTTCCTCTCCCCTAGTGGTATTTATGTTTCTCTTAAACTTGTCTATAATTAGTCAAAGCCCATTTATAGTTCGTAATTGTGCCTTTGTTTTCTTTGTCCAAAGATAAAAGGTTCGCCTCAATAATAAATAAATATAAGATTAAATGTCAATTTGAATTAATTAATTATAATATTTTATTTTAATTTTTATTTAAAGAAAGCTATTTGTCTTGAATTCAAGAGAAGGTCAAAATTATTCAAAAGATATTGGGACCCTTCAATCTTCTCTCCCTCCTAGAGAATTGACCCCAGCTAGTTTGAATCCCATATTTGATTTGTTGTTGAGGAACTTCTCAAAATTTTATCCCAGTAGAGATTCTATAGACCCAATCTCATAGACATTCTTATATGGCCAGATTCTTTGAATGGAAACTACATTGTCAAGTCTAGTTTTAACCTATTAGAGACTAAATGTTCTTTCAAATTCAATTGGATGAATCTTAGGAAGCATAAAGACATTCCTAAAGCAATCTTCTTGTACTAGAATTATTTCCATAGGAATGTCCTTACTAAATTGATAACCTAAAAAAAAGACGTATGCAGTTAGTCAATAGGAGTTTCCCTTGCAAAAAATTTGGGGAAAGCATTGACTATATCCTCATGTTATCATATGCTAAATAAAAATCACTACTTGAACATATTCTAATTATACAAAGATAGAAACATACACTTATTACTAAGACAAAGTCCTACCACATTCCCATCACATAAAATTTCCAATGCTTCTTTTCACTATTTTTATTAATGTCAAATATAAATTTCCAATAATTTATAGTGAGTGTTTATTTTAAACATGTCACAAATGCATATTTTTCCTCTTATACATGTTTATTAAGTTAGCATTCATTATTAAAAAACACAAGAATCATGCCCTATACTTATATGTTGTTAGTTCCACAATTTGTCTTCAATAATCTACATATGAAGTTATGAATATCTATGGTTAATATTTTTTGAATGATTAGCTAGTAGATAGGAGAAATACTAGTCCTCTCCTACACTTCAACTTTTCAAACTTATGCAAGTGACCCTATTAAACACACCAAATTAAATAACTTCCAATATTCCTTTTCTATACAAACCAAACATGAAAATTCACACATAATTGAAAAGGAATTCTAAATTACAAGGACTCAATAAATTATTTCTCATACCTTTAAAATTTTGGTTTAAATATAATAAAATTAAATAAACAACTTATTTATTAATAGATTTTTCATTTTAGAAAAAACTTAGATTGTCAAGAATTATTCAAAGAAATAATGATTGGTTCCTATTTGAGGAGACATAGAATCAACTAGTTCTACCAAAAATCCTTAACAACTCAAAAACCTTTAGGGTTTCTAAACATAAACTGTTTCCTTGAAATTGTGGTTCAAACAGTTTATATCCTACTTAATAATACTTTGTAGCATTTGTATTTCCATCATCATTTGTGAAAGACTTGCTTTATTCCTTGAATAATGACTATTGCAATATAATAATTCGACACATAAAATGTATGAAAAAAATGAAAACCCTTAATTCCTTGCTTTAGAAGCATATAACACCACAAAAACAAATGATAATAAATTGAAAATATTAATTCATATAATTACACAAAGAGCTGCCTTATGAAAGAAGTTTCTATTTCTTCAAATAAGACGTATATATCACAAAAAATTTCCCTTTTCCCAACATCTTTTCAATACAAATATTAATTCCTTATATAGGAGTTATAAAGAGAGTTCCCACATATGGGTGACATCTAGTATATGTAAAGACATCAATCTAGGATCTAACCCTGAACTACTCTTTATCCATAATAAACTTAAATTTCAATCTCTAAGCATATTTTATTCAAGATATAAGCAAACATCGAATATGGATATAAAAACTCTCATAGATATATCATTATAATGCACATGAATAATACAATATCGAATACTAAGAAGTTCTTATTTCCTACTTAGGCTTCCAAATTGCCTTAAGATTATACAAGAAGATGCATCCATTGATCTTTAGTCTGAGTCGCTTCCTTTTGTCTTTTGAACGCAGACGAGAACAAGAATCGGGCGCTTTTTCCGCCCAACCTTGAAGCTTACGCTTCCCCGGAATTCTTGGTCAATCAAGAATACCCGACCCTGTACGAATTGGTTTAACCAAAGAATTCGAAAGCAAGAGGGAATCTAGTGCATGCCTAGATAATATATGCATTTTCATTTTTCCTACTTCATTCTAAGAAACAAGCATTCGCTATCATAGTAGGATGTGGTAGAGAGTATAAATAAGGAATTTCCATCTTTTTCTACAGATAATTCAAACAATAACTCGACCGAGTATATGCCATGCACAGCAAAATAATAGTTGGAAAAAGCAACTATTCTCCCTAAAACATCCACATTCAGCACCCGTCCCGAAAGGTAAATTTTCTAACTCAAGCTTAACCCTAGCTTGATTCCCTCAAACACAAATTCTATTAAGAATACAATCTTTCTTTAAAAAAAAAAATAGAGATATCATTTTTGCTTACTAATCATTACTTGTCTAATATATCTATCGAAGACAATCTTTCATATTTTGGAAAACGATAAACTTTTATAAGCAATAATCTTAATATCAATCTTTCGTCTAAAATAAATTACATACAAAAGAAGGTGTTATACATGTATGAAATTAATCTCATATATAACCTAAAGTACGCAAACACATTCTTAAAATAGAATTAAAACTAATTATTTTTATTGCAAAATACGATATTAACAACATCTTTTCTCCAAATTCTTTTCTTCTATTCCACAATGGTTTACAAAGCATTTCAAATAAGATAATAATAATTGCTACCCATTTGGACGAACATACCTATTATCTAAACTTCCATTTCTACACATTTTATACCAAATATAACAAATAAAATAAAACATAAACAAAGGATTCTAACCTCTTGGAAACTTAGAGTGGATTGTAAGCTTTTGACCTTGTCATTCTTCGTCAAATGATTCCACGCCTTGATCGCAAGTCTCTCTTTCTCTCCAACTATTCTTATCTCTATCCAACTATCTCTCTATCACTCAATCTCTACGATATTATCCAACTATATCTCTATATCAAACTATTCTTCCTCTATATCAAACTATTCTAACCCTCCCTTCAAGAAATTATCGCTCTTCTAATCTCGTGTGAGAAAGAATAATAAAAATGTGTGTGTATACGTCTATTTATTCTAATCTTTAGCTATGTTTGCTGCTATCCTTTGGGTCTTATTTACTGTTCCAATATTTCTATTGTCATGTGGTTGTAACTATAATCTCCATGCAACTCTATGAATTAAATACTACCCTCATTTTGTGGCAAGTTCGAGTCTTTTATTGTTAAAAACTTCCAAACGTTTCATTTGGAGCTTGATTGTTGCATCAGTCAAACATGGAATCTGTCGACTTCTCAGCTTATCCACCGTGGATCGGGTTTGCATGCCAAGTCTAAATCAATTTAAGTTCTTTTTATATGTGTCGATCAAGATAGATATCGTGGCTTATATGTTTTACACGTTATTTACGTTTTAATAGGAGTAGTGGTAGTCGATGGTATTTCCCTTAAACTACGCCTACCTTAAAACAACTTACCTTTAATTTGCCTCCCACCGCATATGACCTATGTTAAAGGTTTTGACAGCGGCTACCGTGGGTGGAGGAAGTCTGTTAACAAACCGACCAAAGCGGCTCTTCCTTTGGCTTCAAATGGTCGACTACCTTTTCAACCTGCCACCTTTATTAACATGTTTAATAAAGTAATATATAATATTATATTTGTAATATGGTTTTTTTTTTGTTTTATAATTTATTTATAAATGACTCTTCATTAATATTAAACATTAAAATTTGTTTTTAATAATTTCTTTGATAAACCTTTTCTTTGATTAAATATATATATCGGATTTTCATTACATAATTTAATTTCATAAATACATATACAATATTTACAAATACATGATCAAATTATTATTAGAATTCATACACACACACACAGATATATATCTATATATATATATATATATATATATATATATATATATATATATATATATATATATATATATAATGCGTATATATTTTTAATCTCAAATGATTACGTATGAATACACAAAATATTTGACGAAGTCAAATTTCACGATAATTGGATAATGATATATGTATATGATTGAATAAATTTCTCATATATATATTATACTATTATTCAATTTATAAAATTAAACTCGTAAGTACAATTTTCATACATTTATACATATCTAAAAAGAACATTTAAAACCTAGGGTCAATATTCATTTTTTAATCGTTTATACATTTTATCTCTTTTAACAATAAGGCATAATATTTCACAATCACTCACACAACTTAGATTTAATTCAAACACTACTCACATCATGCAATTAATGCACATGTATAAACATTTAAATCAATCTACTTCTCATTCCAAATTCATCATTTCAATTTGAACAAACACTCAAATAAGGTCATTTAAATCATCCATATTTTCAAGATGCAAATTATAAATCCTAATGTGGTGTGTGAGAGATTCCCTTTTTCCATCGAAGTCATTTAGTTAAAAGCAATTCTACCTGATTCGTGTTCTCGCCTTCGACCTCCTTCACCTCATCCTGCATTACTTGCACTCAAAATTTTATCAGTATTGACAAACCCAAAAGAATATTAAATGTCGAATTTCATATCAATTGCAGGAGTAAAAAGCATACTATATTTCCTCATACTAGATTATGAATGATCTAATCTATTTTAAATTTCAAAATCACATTACATCTTTAAATTGCACAATATTAAATAAAACGATTTGTGACAGTATATTACAACAATATGATGAACTGCTTTCTAATCACTTAGTGAAATTTGAATTTTTTTGACAAGTATTGCAAGTTATTGAAGGAATTAGTTAGAAATGAAACTTTATTTAAAACACCCCACTAATGAAGAACTCACATGTTTGTTGACATTATAATGCAAAAATAATAGAATATGGTGCAAAAATCCATAGGAAACAGACATGAGTACACGACCATTCTTGTGTGAATCATTGAGTGGGCATGCAAACCAATAGGGAACAATGAGAAAATAATCAATAATCATTCTAATATTTCTGCTTAACTAGCATAGGCAATAGATAACAAAACATGGATAATTATCTAAATGCCAACTATGTACAATAATTTATTTCCATTTCAATACCAATGGTGTCTATGGATATATTCTTATCATTACAGTCTTCAAATCTATTCTTCATGCTTGGAATTACTTCTAAGTTATATTGGAGATTAAAATGTAATGAATTACTCAATCTACAAAATTTTGTATTTAATGTATCATATCAACATGGGAATGATGGTGCAAGTGTGAATAGGTTCAATTCTAGTTTGAATACAAAATTTTGTATTTAATGTATCGTATCAACTTGGGAATGATGGTGCAAGTGTGAATAGGTTCAATTCTAGTTTGAATACAAAATTTTGTATTTAATGTATCATATCAACTTGGGAATGATGGTGCAAGTGTGAATAGGTTCAATTCTAGTTTGAATTTCAAGTTTTGATGATTTTAGACGATCAAATCAATGGCTATCACATATCAATAAAGGTTGGCAAGTGTCAAGAATAAGTTTGCATCATGTCGCATTGGATCATTTTAGTTCATGTAACATAGTTGCCATAAAAAAATTATTACATGAACTAATAAAATCAATCTATTTTTCCAACTTTATTGATAAGAGAGTTGTCATGCGAGTTAGCATACCACCCATTCATTTCCATCACAATACAATCAATCCATTTTTTTATCTTTATTGATTAGAGAGCTATCGTGGGAGTTAGTGTACCACCCATTCATTTCCATCGCAATAAAATCAATGTATTTTTCCAGCTTTATTGATAAGAGAGTTGTCATGGAAGTTGGCGTACCACCCATTCATTTACATCATAATAAAAACAATCTTATTTTCCAACTTTATTGATAAGAGAGCGGTCATGAGAGTTAGCATACCACCCATTCATTTCCATCACACATCATATAGAGTTTAAAGTAGAACCCACTTAAAAGTTATTGGATTGACCTCTTATACAGAAGTCATTAGAAAGATGGAGTTGTTCGAGAATGATCTTTTAGATTTTATTGGATACTTCTTATAATTTCATTGTGGTCTTCTCTTTTGTCTAAGGTGTTGTGTTTTGTTTGTGTGAGGAGAGACTATTGGACGCACTGGGTTATCCATGCCAACCATTGTGGTTCGTCTGGACTGTGGAGAGCATTGTGAAATTCTGTTGTGCAGTGGTTTATACCTCTAACACAAATGAGGATTCCATTGCAGGAAGAGGAAGAGGAGGAGGAGGAGAAAGATGAAAAGGTGTACAAACTGAGATACCAGTTGTACAAACTATGGACATATCAGTGAAGTGGGAGTTGCACCAAGTGGGCGTATGACCACAAATAACACTATTAATTGTTAGTACAAAAGATAAAATTCAATAAAGTATGTGAAATTTGAATGTAACCATCCTTTCATCTTTTGTCACTTTTTTAGTGTTTACAAGGATATTTTTATTCAATTATTAATATAGAAGACAAAGTCAATAAAATATGTGAAATTTCAATGTAGTAATCCTTTTATCTTTTGTCACTTTTTTTTTAGTGTTTATGAGGATATTTTTATTCATTAATCTTAGTAAATAAATTATATGTAATAATAATTTATCATAATAACTTTTTACAAATAATTACTAGGTACTTGAATTACATTTCAAGACAAGGGACCATAAAGAACACTAATTATTGTTATGACAAGAGACAAAGGGACTTTTCTGCAGTGGTTTTTACCTTTGAGACCAATGAGTTGGTCAATTGTGAGGATTCAATTGCAAGAAGAGGAGGGGGAGGAGGAGGAGGAAGAGGAAGAAGGGAAGGTGTACAAATTGAGATACCAAATGTACAAACCATGGACATATCCAGATGGGTACAAAGTGAGCAAAGTGGGAGTTGCACCAAGTGAGGATGTGGGAAAACTAGGTGAGGTGCTTATGTTATGTCTCTTCCCTTACAAAGAGGAGATTGACTAATGGCAATTGAAACTCTATTGTGGCTAAAAATAACTGGATGGTTTAACTAGGCCCTATGTTATCAACCAATAAATTAATAAATTTTATATATCAATCATTAAAAGTGTTTTGGACCTACATATGATTTATAGTATGGCTAATTTATTATGTGATCTAGAGATAACTTATAGTATATGTGAATACCCATGCCATGTCCCTTTCCTTAAAAAAAGGAGATTAATTGATAGGGGACACTGTTGATGGCAATTGAAACTCTACTGCAACTAAAAATAATTGGAAAGTTTAATCACCTAGGTAGTGAGTTTTTAATCACTAAATTACTAAATACTAGTGCGTGTACCAAAAAAAGGTACAATAGTTATGTTGATTGTAATTTATACAGAATAACATACATTATTAAAATATAACTATTTTATTAAAATTTTGATTACCTTCACCCTTCTAACAACAAAATAGCATTTGATTTCACAATAAGTACTATTTCAGATATAATTTAACCTATTTGACCAACAAATAGAAATTACTTTTCAAATTCATTCATTAAACTTTCTACAATACCCATTCATATCAAGTCCTTAGAAACATACTACCAACAAACAATTTATGCAACATTTTAATTACATAAAAAAATTTATTGATTAGATCTTAAATTCATTACATAAAAATAAGGCTTGATTTACAAACCTTGGCTTATAACAAATGAATGTAGTTGTGCATATATAAATAAGCAACGATTCTTAAGTGTCTAAGGAACATTTGTAGGTTGTATCAAACGTACAATTAAGCTCTAAAATATGTGATCTAATGGCATATTTGTTTTGATATTTAGTTCTCACCCTTGATGAATTGGTCATGGCTAGTATGTGTTCACCTAAAAACCTAAGATGAAATTCGGGATGGTAGCAATTCATGTATCTGCAACTAAATCTCAATATCCCCTATGATTTTAACTCATTATGAATTGGTAATAGAGATCTAATTTCTATATGGTTGTGGCACTAAGAACACAAATGGAGTTTCTGAATGCTAGCAATTGGTGTTAAGGGAGCCATATGACAAGTTTGTAATGTTTAGTTTAGTAGCCAAATTCAATTGTGATTAATCCTAATTACACCTATAATAGCTGCAAATCATCATGATGAAGCCCTACAATGACCATGTATCTAGAAATGTAGGTTGTTGTGTGCACTCCTATGATAGACCATGTTTTGAAATTATGAAATGTTGGAAGGAGAATAATGAGTGTTGATATGCTCCCGAATGTGATTACCTGCATTCGCTTGTTGTAGTCAATGTTTAAGTAATATGAATTGTTAAGTATATTTTATATAGGCCAAAAAATAAAATTGACTTACTCATATGACAATAAAATTCCCTCTTGAAAACCAACTATATAGAAGTCAAATTAAGTTGTTGAAATTTTACCTCAAAACTTCAACTCAAACATATATCTAAAGAAATACATGGAATACACATTCTAATTAAATTATGAGATTATTCGGTAAATAAGAACCATTAGGATTGGATTATTCAACTACCTTGTGAATATATGATCTGTACAAATCCCATAGATCCCATGGTGACAATATTAAAAAACAAAGAAGTATACTTTAGCAAGGGAAACATTTGTAACTTCGTGTTAAAGTAATTGTTGCATTAAAGCATCATGCTATTACTGCAACATAAGGAGGGGAAGTGTTTACTTGGTAATCTAATACAGGTAAGGATTGCATTCAAGTTTGATTCCAATTTTAACCTAATGCCAATTTTTTTTTTAATAATTATGATATTTTTTGTTATGCAAATAAAATTGTAACACATGTACATGCACACACATATACATAGTGCTTATACATAAAATTGCACACACACATAGATACAATAGAAAGAAAAACATTTATGTTAACATATTTAAATATGCAAACCTGGCTCTAAGAGTTGTATGCTAAAATTATAAAGTTGAGTACTATAGAATGTCAAAAGCTTGGTCAAATAGAAGCACCACTAAGAGATCCATCATCTAGACTTTTCTATATCCATTATATTTTTTGAGATAGGTTTTACTAGTTATCATTTTCGCATCATGTATTAAGAAATCATTTTTTTTAGTTTTTTTTATTTAACCAAAATTTGAGATCTAACTTTAAGGTATACTCTAGATTACAAGACATCCACTTGGCAATACTATCATAAATTAAGAAAAACCATGTAATAAAAAACATAGCCTTGACCTTCAATATTAAAATTTGTTTTTATTGTTGCTCCATCAATGTGACAATCATTATGATAGGGTGACGTCAACACATATCTCTAATATGTGAGGCATTTGAACCATGATTTCAATTCTTCGTGGAGGAGTGAGGAAACATTATCTAAATGGCATCCGATTGTGGAGTTTTACATAGCGCAGAAAATTGTTCATTTAAAATGGTGAAAATGTCAATATACAAACAATAGTGCTTTTTTAATATAGTAGAAAAATATATACTTGTTTTATTTTTCTTAGAGAAAAAGCAATTATTTTAAAAGATAAAAAGAGATGAGATGAAATTTGATTTGCTTTGAAATATTGTCACAATCCAACAACAAACTCTCACTATCTATAATAAAAATTATTTGTAGTGTTTCTCCAACAATGTGAGAAGATTATGGTAAAATGTGAAAGATTTGGATCATCAATCCAATTCTTGTTGAAGGGGTGAGGAAACATTATCTAAATAGTATCTGATTGTGGGATTCTTTATTCATTAAATCAGTTTAGCTATCAAATACAAAAGAACATGAGACTTTAACTAAGAACCAAAAGATAAAGAATATCCCCTGTGGAAAAAAAAAAATACTATTTATTTAAGCCAATAAAAATGTCAGCCAGAATAGTCCCCTTTTAGGTATTGCAAAGGAGGACGAATATTCGCAGCAAATATCTTACTAAAGCCTCTCCGCTAATGAATTCTCAAGCTGTGAAACCCTATCTTCTTAAGAAAATGTCTGACATCCTATGTTATGTATGCCTTGTGCTTGTGCTCTGGAAAGCTAGCTACATCTTTTTTAGGGGTAAGCGCTGGCGTTACCTGGCCTCCCTCTATCCCACACAGGACGCCCTGCTTCTCTACAGGCTCACCAATTGTGTCGAATTCGGCTTCCTCTCCCACAAAGCTCTTGAATTCGCACTCTTCAGAACCTTCATCATTCCCTCCATTTCCAAATTGTTACAGTCTACTCAACAATTCTGCCCGAGCAGTATCCTCAAACGCTACGATGACACAGACATTCTGACTCAGGAATTTGTTTTGCATCATGTTGACAGCCATAGGGGCTCTCTTGCCATTCAACGCCTTAATTTCATTCACGCCCAGTACAAAATCTCTAACGCCGATTTTCTCTATACTCTCTCTCTCTTCATCCTGGAGCCCATCAGATTTACAGCCAAGTAAGCCTTCTACACTCTTTTCTTCTTCTTTTTTTGTTGTGGGTAAGGGGAGGATAGGGGTAAAAGGGGGTTTTTCCTATAGAGGACTGCATTTATTTTCAGGTTTGGTTACAAAAATTGGATGGAATGGGAGAAGCAGGTGCAATTTGTAGTGTGGCATGACATTCATTGTAGGAAATATGTGCCTCGAATTAACTTGACTTGTGTTCAGACTGATCAGAGTAACCTATCCCGATGGAACAGTTGTCGCTGTGACTCTTGCCGATGGGCCGATGGAACCCTCTTCTTGTGATCATCTATCAGGTCAGCAAGTTCGAGATGATCCAATGGTTGTGGATATACTTCGATGGAAAGATGATAGAAAGTTATTCCCCGCAGCTTGGCGACAAAGCACATGCAAAAAGAAGCGACTTAAAGACCGTGCAGGTTGAAGGTGAATCAACGACTATCGCTATAATGCATGATGGAGATGCGTGAATGTTTTCCATCGCGGCTTGGCGACCACGTGGCAGGCCTGACAGAAGGAGTGAGCGGCCCAAGTGAGATAACGGTCGAGTAGATCAAGGTTGATCCAACGGTGGTCGCCAGGTCGTGATGGGAAACTACTAGTTAGAATATCCATCGTGACTTAGCGACAAAGAAGAGCTTCATTCCGGGTGGTTAGTGAGGTTGTGCTAAGGTGGCAAGGCAGGGACTCCAGAGCCAATCAGGGGGTGCCACGTGGCGGAGCGCAAAAAGAGGAAAGGGAATCAGTCCAGTGGCGGATGAGGCCATGCTCAGGTGGATCAGGTGGCGAACTAGGGAATAACATTGTGGAAAAAGAGAGATCGAACAGATCAAGGAAGATCGGACGATCGGGATAGCTGTTTGGTTGTCTTGTCGATGAATCGATGGAATTGCCTTTGGTGATCGAGCTATCATCAGAGATCGAGAGAACTAATTGTTTGTTACATCGATACCAGATGAGGTTGCCTTCGGCGTTCGGTTTGATATCGGCTATCGGGCTGACAAGATGGAAGCTATGTTGATGGCCCGATTGAGTTGCTGTGGTGTGATTGGGAGATCAGGTCTACCTGTTGAAGGCTATCCCGATAAGCCGATGGAGCCAATCTGTTTGGAGCCACATTAGTGGAGTCGTTGGTTCATTGGAAAATCGGAGCAATGCTTTTGTGGTCTTTCCGATGGTCGATGGAGTAGAGACTGACTATGCATGTGCGCTCGAACCGGAGTCCAAACGATAAACACTTGGACATTGAAGATGGTCTTGTCAGTGTATATGAATATGAACTGACTCGACTTCCTAGTGCATGTGGGATATTGTGTTTCTCATGAATGCAGACCGACGCAGATGGTTAGACTTCAAACTGTTGGTGCAGTTTCTCAGATGAACTATCGACAATCTTATATATGAAGCCACCGGATAGCTATGGTGAATGTAATTGATTATTGTATGTCGATTGTAGTGTCCAGTTCGTGAGAATCTGAGAACGAATACTAGTAGTTGTAGCCTAAAACTTTATTGTAAATTCATTTACTGGAAATAAAGTGTTCAACTATTGGTGGTGGGTTTTTTTCCGAAAGGGTTTTCCCACGTAATTCTTGGTGTTATGTCTCTGTGTTGATTCTATTTGTTTGTCTATATGATTCTTAACGTCCTGTAAAAGTTTTAAACTGCATTCTTCCCTGTTAATTGACATTAGGAAGGTGTTTCCGCACTGTGCTTTCCTTACAAGTGGTATGAGACCTTGGTCCATTTTGTTATCCTTGTTGGGTAGGGTTGGTTTTTGTGTCAGTTTTGTTTCAGTGGGAGTCTTGCAGAGTCTCTCCTTGTTTGTTTTACAAGTTAAGATGGCAAGCACCTCAGGGTGCATAGACATGGAAAAATTTAATGGTTCCAGTTTCGAACTATGGAAACTCAAGATGGAAGACTTGTTGGTCGACCGAGACCTTTAGATTGCTATGTCTAGGCAGAAACCTACAAGCATGAAGCAAGAGGATTGGGAATTAGCCGACCGAAAGGCAAGGGGTCTAATTAGGCTATGTCTTGCTGATTTTGTTATGTTAAACGTCCATGAGGAGAAAACTGCACATATTCTATGGAATAAGTTGGGAGATATTTATCAAGGCAAATCCTTGGTGAATAAACTTTTCTTGAGAAAGAATTTGTACTCTCTGAAGATGGATGCAGGAACACCATTGGCAGACCACTTAAATGCATTCAACATGGTTCTTGCACAGTTAACTTATGTTGGTGTGACCATTCAGAAAGAAGAACATTGCATGATGTTGTTATGTTCATTGCCTGACTCTTGGGATCACTTAGTGATGGCTATCGATAGTACTACGACCCAGTTCAAGATGGATATTGTGGTTAATACTTTTTTGTCAAAAGAAATGAGAAAGAAGTCTTCTGAGACAACAAAAGATGCACTCTCTGTTAGAGATAGACCGAAGGATAGAGACAAGAAGAAAGGAAAGAAGTCTCAGTCCAAGTCTCAAGAGAGATCAAAATCTCCTGGAAAGATGTCAAAGGTGAAGTGTTGGAACTATGGGCAAAAAGGGCATATCCGAAAGGATTGCAAGGAGGAGAAAAAGAAGAAAAAGTATTCTGACACCGAATCTTCTCAGAGTGATGCAAATGCATTTGTCGCAGCCCTGACATCTTTTCACATGACTTCCCACAAGGAGTGGTTCTCGAAGTATGAACCATATGCTGGTCGAAAGGTATACTTGGCTAGTGATTCTATGTTGGAGATTGTAGGGAGAGGCATAATTAAAATTCAATTCCCAGATGGTAGAGTGAAGGGGATCAATGGAGTTCTTCATATACCAAGTCTGGCAAGAAACCTTCTCTCTGTAACTAAACTTAATGATGTTGGAGTACAAGTTACATTTGTATCTGGTGGTTGCAAGATGACTAGGGGTTCCATTTTATTGGCAAAGGCTAATCGCATTGGTACACTGTATAAGTTAAATGTTGAACCTATATGTTGTAATTTAACCTCTGAAAAGTCTGTTAAGACAACTGTAATGATGCATAATGCTAATTCATTGGAAGCTAAACTTCCTGCTGAAAAAACAATGCTATGGCATAATAGGTTAGGCCACATAGGTGAAAAAGGTTTAAAAGCTTTGAAGAATAAGAATCTAGTTGAAAGGTCTGGATGATTGTAGTTTTGAGTTCGATTTCTGCGAACACTACATATATGAAAAACATAACCGTGTTCAATTTTATTCTAGTTCTCATAAGTCTTCTGACATTCTAGATTATGTTCACTCTGATGTGTTTGGTCCAGTGGATGTTCCTTCTCTGTCTAAGTCTAAGTACTATGTATCTTTTGTAGATGATTATTCAAGAAAAGCATTTGTGTACTTTCTTAAAAGTAAATCAGAAGTGTTTAGTCGGTTTAAGGAGTTTAAGAACCTTGTTGAAAATTAGATTGGGAGAAGGATTAAATGTTTAAGAATAGACAAGGGTGGTGAATATTGTAGTGCAGATTTCGACAAGTACCGTGTTGATCATGGAATTAAGAGACATAAGATTGTACCTTACACTCCACAACAAAATGGAGTTGTTGAAAGGTTGAATCGGTCTCTGATGGAGAAAGCTAGAAGCATGTTGAGCGAAGCTGGGCTGGAACAAAAATTTTGGGTTGAAGCAATTGCTACAACATGTTACCTATTGAATTGTTCTCCTACTTCAGCATTGGTTGACAAAAAAACCTATGGAAGCATGGTCTGGTAAGAAACCTTCTTTAAGGCACCTTCGTGTTTTTGGTGCAGAGGCATATGTTCATGTGCATGATGTTAATAGATCTAAGTTGGATAACAAAGTTGTGAAATGTATCTTCATTGGCTATGGAGTTGGTCTGAAAGGATACAAACTTTGGAATCCAGTGACTGGTAAGGTTATGTATAGCAGAAGTGTGGTTTTTCATGAGCTGAAACCTATGTCACTAGATCACAACATGGGAAAGCAAGGAGAAGCTGAGATTGAAATTCCTCCAGCTAAGGAAGAATCTCCAGAGATACCTGAAGATGAGGAGAGTTCAAGAAGTTCAAGTAGTTCTGAAGAAGAACATGATGATGAGCCTCCTGTTGAACCTCAAGAAGCCTCCACACCAGAGTTGAGAACATCTACTCAAGACAGGTGACAACCTAATAGGTATACACCTAATAAGTATAGTCACTCTATGTTGAATGTTAATTGTGCTTATGCTTTACTTGCAGATACTGATGAGCCTAGGACTGTCAAAGAAGCTATTAAGATGTCTGATTCAGATTCCTGGTTGGAAGCCATGAATGATGAAATGTCATCATTGGATAAAAATGGAACTTTGGATTTGGTGCCATTGCCTAAAGGCAGAAAGCCTGTAGGTTGCAAGTGGGTATTCAAAAAGAAGTATGGTCCAGATGGCAGCATTGACAAGTACAAAGGAAGATTGGTTGCAAAGGGGTATTCTCAAAAGGAAGGTATTAACTATGGAGAGATCTTTTCCCCTGTGGCTAAGCTGACATCTATCAGATTTCTCTTGTCACTTGCAGTAGCATATGATTGGGAGATTGAGTAGATGGATGTGAAGGCAACATTTCTTCATGGTGATCTTGAAGAAGATATTTATATGTCTCAGCCTGAGCAATTTGTGGAAAAAGGTAAAGAACACTTGGTTTGCAGACTCGAGAAGTCTTTGTATGGTTTGAAACAGTCTCCGAGAATGTGGTATCAAAAGTATGATACATTTGTTTTGTCTTTGGGATTTGTGAGATCAAAAGCTGATCATTGTGTTTACTAGAAAACAAGAGGTGATAGGATTCTTATCATAGCTTTGTATGTAGATGACATGTTGTTCATAGGAAATACAAAAGGTATGATCTCAAATTTAAAATCTCAGCTATCTATGAAATTTGAAATGAAGAACTTAGGAGCAGCAAAGTACATTCTGGGAATGGAGATCAAAAGGGATAGATCTAAGAAGAAACTTTGGCTCAGCCAGAGAAAGCACATAACCAATGTTCTTGACACGTTTCATATGTCTGACTGTAAATCACAGGTTGTTCCCATCTTGCAGGGAACTAGGCTATTTGTGCTTCATAGTCCGAAATCTCCAAAAGAGATTGCTGACATGAAGAACATCCCTTATGCAAGTGCTATTGGCAGCTTGATGTATGCTATGGTCTGTACAAGACCAGACATTGCCCAACCAGTGGGAGTACTTAGTAGGTTTATGTTGAATCCAGGAAGGTCGCATTGGGATGTTGTAAAGAAGGTGTTTAGATATCTGAAAGGAACTTCAAATTTTGCTATGTGTTATCATGGTCATTCTGATGATTCAAAGAAAACTCTCAGTGTATGTGGTTTTGTGGATTCTAATTGGGCAGGAGACATAGATAGCAGAAGATCCACAAGTGGATATGTTTTTGTCATGAATGGTGGAGCAATTAGTTGGATGAGCAAGCAGCAATTTGTAGTCACTTTGTCCACTACAGAGGCAGAGTACATGGCGGCCACACATGCTTTTAAAGAAGCTGTCTAGCTTAGGCATTTGAGTTCAGATATTGGTTTTGATGCAGGGCAGGTTGAAATTTGGAGTGACAGTCAAAGTGCCATATGTTTGGCGAAGAATCCTACTTTCCATGCCAGATCGAAGCATATTGATGTTCAGTATCACTTTGTTTGTGACATGGTGGAAGATGGAAAAGTTATTTTTAACAAGGTAGACACTCTGGAAAATGTTGCAGATGCCTTGACAAAACCGGTGAGCACTCACAAGTTCAGGTGGTGTTCTAATTCTATGGGTCTTGATACCTATGGTTCTCAGTAATATCTGAAATGGTAATCGATCCAGTGAATTCCTCGTCAAGTGGGAGTTTGTAGGAAATATGTGCCTCGAATTAACTTGACTTGTGTTCAGACTGATCGAAGTAACCTATCTCGATGGAACAGCTGTCGGTGTGACTCTTGCCGATGGGCCGATGGAACCCTCTTCTTGTGATCGGCTATCGGATCAGCAAGTCCGAGATGATCCAACAGCTGTCACTATACCGCAATGGGAAGATGATCGAAAGTTATTCCCCGCGGCTTGGCAACAAAGCACATGCGAAAAAAAGCAAGGTAAAGACCGTGCAGGTTGAAGGTGAATCAACGACTATCGCTATACCGCATGATGGAGATGCATGAGCATTATCCATCGCGGCTTGGTGACCACATGGCGGGCCCGACAGAGGGAGTGAGCGGCCCAGGTGAGATAATAGTCGAGTAGATCAAGGTTGATCCAACGGTGGTCGCTAGGTCATGATGGGAAACTGCTCGTTAGAATATCCATCGCGACCCAGCGACAAAGAAGAGCTTCATTCCGGGCGGTTAGTGAGGTCGTGCTAAGGTGGCAAGGCAGGGACTCCAGAGCCAATCAAGAGGTGCCACGTGGCAGAGCGCAAAAAGAGGAAAGGGAATCGATCCAGTGGCGGATGAGGCCGTGCTCAGGTGGATTAGGTGGCGAACCAAGGAGTAACACCGTGGCAAAAGAGAGATTGAGTAGATCAAGGAAGATCGGACGATCGGGATAGCTGTTTGGTTGTCTTGTCGATGTCCCGATGGAATTGCCTTCGGTGATCGAGGTATCATTGGAGATCGGGAGAACTGGTTGTTTGCTACACCGATACCTGATGAGGTCGCCTTCGGCGATCGGGTTGATATCAATGATTGGGTTGACAAGATGGAAGGTATGTCGATGGCCCGATCGAGTCGTTGTGGTGTCATCGGGAGATCAAGTCTACCAATTGAAGGCTATCCCGATAAGTCGACGGAGCCGATCTGTTTGGAGCCGCATTAGTGGAGTCGCTAGTTCATCGGAAGATCGGAGCAATGCTTTTGTGGTCTTTCCGATGGCCGATGGAGTAGAGACTGACTACGAGTGTGCGCTCGAACCGGAGTCCGAAAGATAAACACTTGAACATTGAAGATGGTCTTGTCGGTGTATATGAATACGAATCGACCCGACTTCCTGGTGCATGTGGGATATTGTGTTTGTCATGAATGCAAACCGACGCAGACGGTTAGACTTCAAACTATTGGTGTAGTTGCTCAGATGAATTGTCAACAATCTAATATATGAAGCCATTGGATAACAATGGTGAATGTAACTGATTATCGTATGCCAATTGTAATGTCCAATTCGTGAGAATCTGAAAACGAATACTAGTAGTTGCAAACTAAAACTTTATTGTAAATTCATTTACTTAAAATAAAGTGTTCAACTGTTGGTGGTGGGTTTTTTCCCGAAACGATTTTCCCACGTAATTCTTAGTGTTCTATCTTTGTGTTGATTCTATTTGTTTGTCTATATGATTCTTAACGTCCTGTAAAAGTTTTAAACTGCATTCTTCCTGTTAATCGACATTAGGCAGGCATTTCCAAAAGTTTTAAACTGCATTCTTCCTGTTAATCGACATTAGGAAGGCATTTCCGCACTGTGCTTTCCTTACAAGCATATCCCTCACAGTTTGGAGGAAATAGAGGCGTTTAGCAGGCAATATGAAGGCCAACACATGGTGTATTCGGAATCGAACAGAGTGATTGGGGATGCCACGCTTGATCTGCTATTATCAAAGGTGTCGGCGTCGTTCCGCCCATTTACCAGACGGGTTGTGTATGCTCTGTTTGATGAGAGACTTGTGAAGGCAATGGGTTACCCTCCTCGGCCCTACTGGCTGGTGTGGAGCGTGGAAGGCAGGATAAGGCTGTGCGGGGGCTCATTTTTGCGTTGGTGTTTGCCCCCGAGGCCAATGTATTGGTCAACACAGAGGATTCCATTCCAAGAAGCAGAGGAAGAGCAGGAGGTATATAAATTGAGGTACGATGATTACAAACCGTGCATATATCTGAATGGGTATAAAATTGCGGAGGTGGGAAAAGCACCAGAAGGGAAAGTGGGCAAGACCGGCCAAGGAAGCTTGTCATGCCCCTTAGCCTGCCTTCATCAAAACAAGATTACCTGATACCCAGAATGCTATCTAAACGGCGTTCTGCAGGTTAGTGTAAATTTTTAGGCAGGCAATATATCTGTTTATTATGTGGGATCCTTCATCTTCCGACTCAAAATCATTCTTGGCTCCTTAATGTGTTCTAAAATTCCTTATTTTTAGCAGTTTAAATACTGAAAGCCCGTTTGCAGTCCAAAAAATTGGGCCTATGTTTTGTCCGTCCAGGATATAAAGTTGGGCTCGAGGAGAAGATAATATCAAAGCTTAACCGATACAGGACTGCCCATTCTTAGAGTGCAATTCAGGGGAGTGGTGTCTATTTCCTCTTTCAGAGTGGGAGAAAAGGTTGATCATTTTGGAAACATTCAAACCCTATTGACTCAGGATGAATGGAGGTAGAAATTGTAACTTTCAACTTTAGGCCCTCTTGAAACCTATGCTTCATTCCTTACCTGCAGCTATAGCAAAAAGGATCATCATGAAGTTGATGCAGATTTCAGGCATGATCTTCCAGAGAGGGGATTGGAGATTAGAAATGTGGTTTATTTTCCCCATTTTCTGTTGGTTCTCCGGAGATTAGAAAGGTTTGAACTTGTGACCATTCTTTAAAAACTCAATATTTATAAATGGACAAAATTGTTTATTTTATTATTCATTTATTAATTTTCTTTTCCTTTTTTCTAAGTTATGGGTGTTTCTACTTATCATTTTATTATGATTATTATTAAATTGTATTTAACTTAATGATCAAAATAGGATAATTGTTTATTTTTTAGTAGAGATGAAGTAAAAAATTGCTACAAGTTAACTATTTAAGAGTGTGATATTTAAATAGAATGCTCTATTATTTGTTTGATTATTGTGACGTTTCTTTTGTTTAAGTATGTATGTATGTATGTATGTATGTATGTATGTATGCTTTAAATTTTTAATTTTAATGATAGGATCGTAATCACAACATTTTTCTTTTATGTTTTTAAAAAATAAAAAATTAACATATTAAAGATAAAAAGAAAAATTTATAGTAGTAAAAGTTGTAAATGTGATAAAAGTTTTAACGAGTAGAGCAAAATAAGTAATACAGAAGATTTCAAAAAAATTTAAAATTGAGATAATAGTATTTATTTAGAGTAAACTAATAATGATAAGAGTTTAATTTTTATTAAGTAAGTTTGTAATTATCATGAATTTTATTTATAGTATATTTGGGACTATGTATATGTTATATGATATTTATATTAAATAAAATTTTAGAGGCAGATTGAATAAAATGCCATAAACAAAACATTAGAAGCTAGACACTTCATGCCTAAAAAAAATGTTGACAACTTCAATATGCCCCTTTGTATTATCAATACTTTTGAATCACATTTGATTTTCAAAACTCTATTGTACTATCTCACTCAAAAGTTGATATCAAGTAAGGCTTCAAGGACTACAAATGAATCTGACATAATACCAAATCAACATTCAGAGTTTATAAATGCCATATTACCATTCCAAATGTGTTAAGTCACTATTTACACTTTTAAATTTGAACCAATTTACATATTTACAAATAGGCATTGGAATATTTAAACCACTTTAACAATCATAAAAATGATCATCAAATATATGTCTAGTTTAAAAACCATGAAGACCATATATATGCAAAACTATCACTACAAAATAACTACATAGGCTTAGATCCAGCAATTTACTATTCGTTATTTAACTGAAATTTTCAAAAACTAACTTGCTTTTAATTGAAAATATCCTAGACTAATCTTCCCAAGATACCTTACTCAAATACAACTAAAAACTCCTAGTTGTGGTGAAAATGAAATAATAGAGTATGTAGGCTTAAAAAATATACTTTTATATCCTCCTTGCTATGTTATGCTTATTTATATTAGCATTTATCATTTCTCATTATTTTTAAGGTCATATTTAAACCTTATCTTTAGTTTTCTCTCATTTCTCATTATTTTTAAGGTCATATTTAAATCTTATCCTTATTTTTCTCTCCTCCACATTACTAAAATGATGTATTTTAGTACCCAATTTTAAACACTCTCATATCTCATGTTTATTAAAACTTCCATGTCAAATTTTAACCTCAATTGTCTCATATTATACATGATTTTTTAACCTTATAGATACTAAATAAAAGAAAGGATAAAGGCTTTCTCTAGGCCTCCTTACAAAAACTCCAAGTTTGGGTGTTGGCTAGGGGATTTTATTCTCTAGTTTTTCTCTGCTCTCTTAGCTACTCTACTTCTAGCGTAAGGGCTCATTTCAATGCTATCTACTTTGTTGCTAATAGGCCTATTGAGGTGGTCATGTGCACTGTGTTTACAAAGGTTGCTATACTTTTTGGTTCTGCAAATAACAAACCTATTAAGGTTGTCCACAATGTGTTGTTTGCAAGGATTTCCACTAGCATAAGGTTTATTGATGCCTTTAAAAACCTTTTGGAATGTTTTGTTCTAGCCTATTCCTTGATCATATTGTTTAATGTGTGTTTGGAACGGCTAGGTCATTCTCTTGTCTTATGTTTCTTTTTGTATTGTTTTTTGGAGAAATATAGAGACCCTTTAGGTAAAAGGTTGTGGGAAGCCTTTTAGAATCCATTGGGTGTTGTCTGCTACCTTGGCTTCGTTGGTGCCAGCTCAAGGGGCTTTGTTGCTCCAGTCAAAAGCTAATTTCAAAAAAGGGCATGTCCTTTTTCAGTTTTTGTGGTTTTGGTCACGTCTCACTACTTGTGAGCTCCAACTTGTTGTGTGCCTATATATATGGTGGTTATGTAATGGTTTAGGCCTATCTTGGTTTAATCTATTCAAATTGATGTGACAATCTTTATGATATGGTGGCACAAAATCCCATCTCTAATGTGTGAGGGATTTTGATCATTATTTCAATTCTTCTTAGAGGAGTGATAAAGCATTCTCTAAATGACATTTAGTTGTGGAGTTTTTAATAGCCTAGAAGACTTTTTATTTAATTCATAAAAAACTCAATCTACAAACAACAATGATTTTCTAATATAATATAAAAAATAGATTTTTCATTTGAAAAAAAAGAAATTAGTTTTTTAGATAAGATAAAAAGAGAAGTGATTTTCTTTATATTCTTCAACATGGAATTCTCACTATCTATAATAAGGATTATTATTATTTATTATTTATTATTTATTATATCCCTCCAATAATATGAGTATCATTATTAATAAGAGAACATCAGTTTAATATCTCTAATATGTGAGACTATCATTAGAATTATTTTTGGGACGAGTGAAGAAAACATTATCTGAGTCACATCTGATTGTGGGGTTTTAAATAGCCCAGAAAACTGTTTATTTAAGCCAATGAAAATATCTGCCTATAAACATCAGTGATTTTCTTATGTAGTTTCAAGTCTTTTTGCAGGTAGTCCGAGGGACGACGAATTCTCAAGCTGTCAAACCCCATCTTCTAAAAAAAATGTCAGGGGCTCTCTTGCCATTCAACTCCTCAATTTCATTCACATAGAGTACAACATCCCTAACGCCATGTCATTGAATTCAAATAGATTTCAATATTCCCTTTCTATGAAAACCAAACATGCAAATTCACATATAGTTGAAAAGGAAATGTACAATTACAAGGAGTGGATTATTTAGTCCTTATGCCTTTTTAAAATTTTGTGTAAACACAATACAATTAACGAAACAACTTAATCGTTAATAGATTTTTCATTTTAGAATCAATTCGATTCTCAAGAATTCTTTAAATTAATAATGATTGGTTCCTATTTATAGAGTCAACTAGTTCCCTTAGGAAAACATTGAAAATATTTTTTTCCCTTCCCTAAATTTTTTGAAGTATTTACTACCATGCTTGATGACTTTGATAAATTCATGTCAAAGATGACAAACAATCCAAATGTTTTCACCATAAAAATTCCACCTACTGTTGTGACTTCCGCTCCACCTATTATGACCACTTTTGTATAGGGACAGGAAACTCCTTTCCAAACATTGGTCATAGGTGCAAAAGATTATTCTTCCTTACTACCTTGGTTTCTCTCAAATACTCCTAAGAGGAAGAAACAAACCATCTCCCCAGATGACTTCGACTTTAGCTAGTTGGTTCCTGTAAAACCTAAGACTACAAAGAAGGTCAAGACCCTTTCTAGAGTCAAAGTGGACAAGTCCAAAAATAAGTATGTTGAGATTGTTGTGCCTCCTCCAAATACTAGCATGGATAAGGTTCAACACACTGAATATATCATCAACAAAATTGACTTAGGAAAGCAGACTCATGATGGAACTAAAGAAGATAATCATGTAGCTTTTGATGTCCTTGTGGCAAGATATGATGAAGGCAAGGAAAAGAAAGATAAGCTCAAAGCACAAGTGGAACAACTCACCACTCTGCTAATAAAGATAATAAAATATTCAGAAATAATTGAACCAGTAAATTAATCAATTGATGAGCAAGTAATAAAGTAAGCTAACCGAGTCACTTCATGAGGCAGGGCAGTTGGTGAATGGATAGGGTTATGTGCGGGATCATGGTGGGCCAAATAGACACTTAAGATGCAATGAAATTTTGGGCAAGTGCAAGGTAATGAGTCACAAATTCGCGGAAGTCCATGCGTTGGAAAACGCACTCTTAAAAACGAGGGCCCGTTTATGCTTTGGGCCCTTGAGCCAAAAGGTAACGGGGGCCTAAAGAAAAAATAAACGGGCCCCCATTTTTTTCTAAAATGTGGGTCCGCTTTCAAACAAAACGGGGCCCCGTTTATAAATCGTATTTTACCCTTTTTTTTCAGGCGGATTTTGTCATTTTCACCCTGGAACTGAAGTGAGAAAAGGAGATCAAAAATGAGCCCCCATGTTGTGGACTCCATTTCAAGCCTCCACCACTATCCTAGGTACACATTCAATCATCCATTTTCACATTTTGTAATTTTCTTGTATATTTTTCCTGTTTTTTAAGTATTATTTAGATTGTTTTGGTATTATTTTAGCTTTTTTTAAAAGTAGCCTGTAAATAAATTTGTTTTTACATTTGTAAATTCTTAATTTTGATCTAAAATATTCTTCAACAGTTAACCATAAACCCTAATCAACAAATTTATAAATCAAAACCAAATCTAGATAGTTAACAAAACAAAATATCAAATTTACAAGATACAAGATATCTCAAAAACATCAAAATCAAAACCAAATCGAAACAAAACCGAAACTAAATGGAAATCAAAACCAAAACCAAAACCAAATCGAAACAAAACTGAAACTAAATGGAAATCAAAACCACAACCAAAACAAAACCAAAACTAAATGGAAATCAAAACCAAATCCAAACCAAACCGAAACTAAATGGATGTATCAAAACCAAAACCAAAACCAAAACCAAATATTCATTAAGAATTAGCCATTGACATATTCAGATTATTATAGATTTGATAACTATTTTCCTATTATTCCATGACATAGCATAAAGGACCAATTATGGACCTATTATGGCATGCCATGGCATAATAGGAAATATTATGCCATCATGTCATATTAAGGCATGTCATGGCATAATAGGAATATAGTAGGTCCTATTATGCCATGGCATGGCATAATAGGACACATTATGACATGACGTTAAATTATGTTCCTATTATGCCATGTCATTTTATGATAGGACCAACTATGGACCTATTATGCCATGTCATGGCATAATAGGACACATTATGTCATGATGGCATAATATGTCCTATTATGCCATGGCATTGCATAATAGGTCCATAGTTGGTCATGTCATACCATGACATGGCATAATAGAACCTATTATGCCATCATGGCATAATAGGTCCTATATTATTCCATGAAATGGCACAATAGGACAATTAAATGTTTCTAGGAATTATTTTTTCAGGTATTGGGTCTTTCAACCAATAAACAAAAAAGTTTAACCACTTCTAGCAAGCCACCATTCCAATTCTTTAAATTGAACATATGTACCAAAATTGTTCTTAATTCTCATTAGGCAATACAAAAGTTACCACTATTAGTATAACCTTAAAAGTAATTATCATTACTCTTCAAATTTTAGATATCAAAGTTTAGGCTTAGGTTTATGCCATGTCATGGCATAAAGGTCCTATTATGGTCCTATTATGCCATGTCATGGTATAAAAGGACCAATTTTGGACACATTATGCCATGACATTGCATAATAGGTCCATAGTTGGTCCTATTATATCATGTCATGGCATAATAGGACCTATTATTCCATGACGGCATAATAAGTCCTATTATGCCATGGCATTTCATAATATTCCACCTATTATGCCATGACATGGCATAATAGGTCCATAATAGGACCTATTAAGCCACGACATGAAATGATTTTCTCAAATTGTCAAATTCATCATCTAATTCATCTCCAACACTGAAGTGCTAATTTGACATGTTTACTTAGTATGATAGGACCAATTATGGACCTATTATGCCATGTCATGGCATAATAGGACATATTATATCATGTCATCGCATAATAGGACCTATTATGCCATGACGGCATAATAAGTCCTATTATGCCATGACATTGCATAATAGTCCACCTATTATAGGTCCATAATAGGACCTATTAAGCCACAACATGACATGATTTTCTCGAATTGACAACTTCATCATCTAATTCATCTCCAAAACTGAAGTGCTAATTCGACATGTTTACTTAGTATGATAGGACCAATTATGGACCTATTATGCCATGTCATGGCATAATAGGACCTATTATATCATGTCATGGCATAATAGGACCTATTATGCCATGACGACATAATAAGTTCTATTATGCCATGACATTGCATAATAGTCCACCTATTATGCCATCATGGCATAATAGGTCCATAATAGGACCTATTAAGCCACGCCATAGCATGATATTCTCAAATTGCCGACTTCACCATCTAATTCATCTCCAACACTAAAGTACTAATTCAACATGTTTACTTAGTAAATGACCACTTAGAGAGGTTTCCATCTAACATATTAGTACTATTCCAACACAAAGTACTTGTAGTCACATAAATCTGTCCACTTAATTAAATGAATACTTAGTATTTATTTGATTATTTAACCATCAATTAATAATTAATTAAATTAATATTTAATTAATTCATCTTAACCCTATTCTCCTATTAATTAAATAAATTATTCAATTTATTTGATTTAATTCACTTAACCAAATTCAGACCATTAATTAAATAAATAAATCATATTTATTTAATTAAATCTTCTCTCACATTTAAATAAATTAATATTTATTTAAAACCCCCAAAATCCCACCTCTCACATTTAAATAAATAGATCATTTATTTAAAATCACCTTTATCCTCCACCCACTTGCATTTTCCTACAAATACAAGTTGCACGATTATTTTAAATAAATAATTTATTTAAATCACCTTTATCCTCCACCCACTTGCATTTTCCTACAAATACAAGTTGCACAATTATTTTAAATAAATAATTTATTTAAATCACCTTTATCCTCCACCCACTTGTATTTTCCTACAAAAGCAAGTTGCACAACTATTTTAAATAAATTATTTATTTAAAATCCTATTTATCCTCACCCACTTGAAACCTTTAATGGTTTCCCTTAAAGCATTCAAACTTGATGGCTTTAAAGTCTTCAAACTTGATGGCTTCCTTCTATAATCTTCTTAAGACTTTAATGGTTTTCCTTAAAGTCTTCAAGCCTTTAATGGTTTCCCTCAAAGTCTTCAAGCATTTTAATGCTTTATCTTCATTTTTCTCATTTAAATAAATTAATATTTATTTGAATATTTATCCAAATGCAAATTACACCATTTAATTGAAATAAATGATTTTATTTTAATTGAAAATACCAAAATTTCTCCCACTTGCATTTTCCTACAAAATCCACTTGTATGCCTAAACCCCTTCTAGATTCTTCTAAACCCTTCCTAATTAGTCTAATCCATCCCCTAAATATTGTCACATTCCTAAGCAAATTGGAGTCACTTCTCAAAGACTCCAAAGTCTTTGAAAAGCAATTAATGCTTTGTGTGTTCAACAAATTAACCCTCAAAGTCTTTGATAACCATTGAAGGCTTTCAACCTTCAACCACTTAATCCCCAAAGTCTCCAATAACCATTAATGGTTACCTCAAACCCTCCCACATGGTTAAAACATTTGTTTTGACTCAACCTCTACCCAACCCAAAGGTCTCATCAAGCCTTTAATGCTTTGACCATGATTATCTCTTAATCATTTGCACAAAGGTTTATCCTTGGATTAACTCTTAATCCAATGGGTAATCTTAATTTAGACTTGACCCTTACCTTCTAGATAACCATGAGGTCTTCTCAGGCCTTTAATGCCTCCAACCTCTTCTCTCAACCCAATCCTATGTTGACACTTGTCACCATTTTATTGGTGCCAATTGTGCACATGGATCCCCAACTTTCAAACTTGGCCCTTGATTAAACCATTCAATCTTAACCCTTCATTTCCCCATTTCTTCTATAAATAGAACCCTTCTCCTCAAGCAAAAAGAAGCATTTAGAGTATTGTTGTTATACTGGCATTAGCATAGAGCTTTTTCATAGCATCACTATCTACTCTTGCATAGTATTTGCTTATCATATTCAACCATCTTGAATCTCCATATGGCATCCATGGCTAGTGCTAAAAGCTGAGAGCCACACTCATTTGGGACTTGGAGAGGAGAGGAACAAGGGAGGAGCAACTATGAGCATCTTGATTAGCTATTTCATTCTATGTTTATATGCTTTCTATTTCATGCTTAATATCTCTCTTGATATGCCTGTTTAGGATAATCTTTTGTTGCTAACACTAACGTTTGTTTCTTGTGCTCTTGTGTGTGTTGCCATCAAACAGATTTTCTAATCCTTTTTGCAGAGCATCATTTGGTGAACCCGACGTGAATCCAAACACCAAAAAGATCAACTTTTTTTTTTAACCAATAACATGTTTGAATGTTGAAAATGTCACACAGGTTGCGCTTTTGACACTGTTTTGGTGCGTTTGACATTATTTTGGCACTATTCACTCTGTTTCAGTGCTTTTCCCTTCTCTGTCTTTCCCTTTCTTTTAGTGCGTTTGTGTTAAATAGTGCCTCTGTTCAAACGCAGACTAGCGCTATTGTAACAAAACGTTGTACAAATCACCTTGTAACCAAAAAAAAAAAAATTAGGCTTGTAGAAGCCCACCAAATAGGCGGATTTTACTAACTATTTTTCTCTTTTGTGCAAATTTAAATTAGATTAAAAAGTAGATTTATATTTTTTACTAACTTGTTTTTTGAAGTTGGTTTTAAAAATGAATTCACTTTTTATTTTAGTTTAAAATTAACTTCACATTTCAAATTTGGGCTTTTAAAAAAAGAATCACACATTTGTTTGGGGCTCTTAAAAAGAATTTCATTGTTCCAAGGTAAAAAGAACCACAAACTTATACAAAAACAACTTTTTTTTTTTTTTTTTTGCAAGTTAGGAAACAAACTTCGTTTTGGTGCTTAAAATCAACAAGGCAAATTTTATTTCTTGCATCAAGATAAAACTCACAATCCACACTTCCATTTTTGGTGCAAATAAAATTCACAATCAACTTGTCTCATTTTCAAAGCAATTTTACTTCATGCAAACGTGTTTTTCATTAAGTTGACCAGGATTTTCAAATTCTAGTTTACTCAAACAATTGCCTTTGAAAATTAAAAAGAACACCATGATTGTTGGAGCAACATCTCCAAATAGTTAGATCACATTGCAATGATAGATTAAAAAGAACAAGTGTTTTTCGTGCTTGGCACACTTGTGCAAAGAGTTGGTTGAGTGGTCCTACTTCTAACACACACTATCCTCTCCCTTGGCTTTCGTGGTCCTAGGTGCAAGAGAAAAGTGTTAGTAACACTCAAAATTTTATCTTTTTAAGAGAGGCCTTCCAAGAGACACATCACTCTTGGGAACGACCTTGAGCGGTAAATCCTTCGAGCCGCTATAGAAATCAGGTGTGAGCGAAAGTTGTAGCCTTGGGTATAGCTGTTCCTACAGTGTAACTGGCCGAAAGGACAAATGGGCCCCACCACCAGTTACAAGGCTCTTAAGTGAGTCACTACAGAATGAACTTATGTCCAAAAACATCGAACATGACTAAACACCTTTAAAGTAGTAGCCCACCCGTTCTATTGATTGAGGATATTTGAGATATAATTTAGTGCAAGAGCATAGATGGTTTTGCTCCCAAGATACTCACCATACATATTTCCTTGAGTAGAAACATAGCTTTTTGAAAAGTCACTTGTGGCTTGATAAAAGTGGTGACTCCCCCATCATAGGGATCATCTATTTGTTATGCTCGTGCAAGACTTAGTATATCACATCCTTACCTGCCACGGCGGGATTCATAAGGTATGTAGTACCAAAGTCGAAGAAATATCAAGATGTGGGCTAAATTTATCACAACTGGCCATTTGACCTTAGGGATAAAAAGTGTTTGAAGTGTGTTCGTTTTAAAGACCAAGTGCAAATTGAGCCGACTTCAGGCTTTGGAAATACACCTTAAAATACATCTAAAGGAAGGGTCAAAAACAAGTCCAAGGATTGGGTTGATCTAGACCCATACTCATTTGTGCCTTTGAGGCAACATTCTTGTGTTTGTGTGCTTGCTTTGTTTCCTTGTCAAAGAAAAATCAGAAAATCAATCCCAAAAACACAGTATTCATCCAACATTTCTCAAAAACAAACAAAAATACCAAAAACAAAGTACAAACAACAAAGAGACAAAATTTTATGACCATTCTTCACATTCTGCGAAAGAAGAAGTGTCATCAGAATATCAACTTGAAAAGAAGACCATTAAGCTCAAAGGCTTTGATCAAACGAAGGAAATTCTTCTATCTCAATAGACAAATTTTTGTCTCACATAGAGTCTTTCTACATCGCATGCGTCTATACCTTCAAGGTAAAACAAACGAGTTTGATTCAGAATCATTGAACCGCAGAGCTTTTATGCAATATAGAGCTCTGAGTTATCACAAAAATCAAGGAGGAAAGATTAATCCCAACTTCTTCCCAAACGTCTGTATCACATACAACACAGCTCGAGAAATACCACCAACACCCGAAAGGGAAGAGATAGAGTTTGTCCCATTTGTAACACAAAGTTTTTATTGAAGTTGAAAACATTTTCATCCATCATCTCACTCATACATCATCACTTCATCATCAATCCATCCCAAAACTCTCAAAACATTAAGAGGTTCTTGTCCCAAGATTCTTTTTTAGATATTGCTTGAAATCAAACACATCACATCACTTTTTAGATTGTTTCTACATCTAGGATAAGCTCATCCTAAGAGACACATCTACGCAGGGTAAAACTAGTTCATGAGTGAATCCTCTCATTACTAGGTAGTCAAAATCTGTAACACATCTCAGATTTCTCTACACCTTATCACATCCAAACTCCTCAAAACAAACAAGCAATTCAAAGAAGGAATTTCGGTTACATCTATCTTAAAGTGCTAGAGATCCACATACAACACAAATCACCAATCATCAATCTTTCATTTCATCGACAACTCATCATCATCTTCAATCAACTTCAAACAAAAACTTGTAAGCAAAAATGGCTCAAACCCAATCACGGTCAAGGCAACGAGAAATAGAAAGGGAAGAAGAAGAAGAGGAAAATCTCAATGAATTTCAAGAAGCACTTGGAGGAAATGCAGATGATAAAAACCCAAGTACTCCCACCCCTGCAACAATAGAAAGGGCTCAGCATAACCCTCTCTTTAACAGACTTTTTGACGAAATACTCAGGAGCAATGCAGATGCTCACTTCTTAAGACTCGCTCAAGAAGGAGCAAAACTCCCCTCTGACTTTGATCTTGCCCAATTAAGACAAGCATCAGACAGACAAAGTCGCCATGAAGAGGAAAGAGGTAGAGATCCCATCAGATATAACATTCCTCGAGGTAACCCACCACCTCCTCCTCCAAATGAAACGGAGATGTTGCGGCAACAAGTCGAGAATCTCGCCCAACAACTTCATAGTGGTGTTAAGACCAATCAATTTTCACTTAATGACATCTGTCCCTATCCTTTTGATAGGAATCTTTATATGCCACCCTTTCCACGTGGGTTCGAAACACCCAAATTTGACAAATATAGAGGAAAGGGAGATCCCCGTGATCATGTCCGAGAATTTCACTCTGCTTGCCTCGAAGTAGCATATGAAGACACATACCTAATGCGCCTTTTTCCCCAAAGCTTGGGAGGAACAACCACATCATGGTTTTCCCGACTACCAGGTGGCATTAGAACATTTGAGGAACTCATCCAGAAGTTCCTATCTCATTACTCTGATAACATTGAACGCGACATCACCATGGCTGATCTGTGCAACACCAAACAAAAACCAGGTGAACTATTCTCAGTATTCCTACAACGATGGTGCCAAATGTCTAGCAGACGTTCTCTTCAGTTACCTGAACAAGAACTAGTGGAAATTTTCATTTCCAACTTAAACGAAGAAATGGAATTTCACCTGGATGTCAAAGACACAGACTCTTTTAACGATATGATCACCAAGGGTTTAAAATGTGAAAGGGCACTCATCAAAATCTTTAATGAACCAAAAGATGGTCCTCACCCACGCTTCAATAGCGATAAACCAAACTTCTGGAACAAGAATAAAAATATCGTCAACGATGGGGTTGTGGATGCTCGAACTATCCAAAATGCACAACCTGTGGTTCGGTTTGCAGGACAAAATCCTCCACCTCAGAATAACACAAATGTTCCTCCTAATCAAGGTCGCATCACATCTCATGATGAACCAAGACCTCATCCACAAAAACAAAAACGCACATACACTCCCTTAGGGGAACCCATTGAAACAGTGTTGCGACAACTCCTTTCTCAGAATTTGGTCACTCTACCTAAACTATCCAACTATGAGCCTCGGGTCAAACCAGCATGGTGGAGAGATACTGAACACTGTGAGTTCCATCAAGGACGAGGACACAAGACAAGTAATTGTCACCGATTGAAGGATCTCATTCAGGATCTTATTGATCGAGGAGAAATTGAAATTGAAGGACATGACCCAAAAATGACCAATAATGATCATCTCATGTTCAAGGATCCACTTCCATCACAAGATCAAAGGGGTCCTTCCACTTCCCGGCGAGGCATTGATACCACTGATTATACGCAGGCTGCGTATAACTACACTGTAAATCACCTGTATGATGCCAGTGAACAAATTGCAACTATAACCTTCAAAAATCCCACCTCAAATTGCAATGTTGTTACACGTCATGGCAAGGTCACCATCAAGGCAGCTCCACAGGGCACCACCTCCGTCCCAAAGCAATATAATCTTGTGGAACAATTAGATAAAACGTCTGCGCTCATATCCATTTTAGAACTATTGCGCCTATCGCCATCTCATAAAACAATCTTGGATCAAGCACTCCAAGAGGCGTCAGTCCCTGCAAACCTGAACACAGACAAATTTCAAGCCATGGTTGGAAATCTAAAGTCATCACCTTGTCTCACTTTTTCTGAAAGTGACAACTCTTCCTTCCAACAACCTCATAACGCTTCACTACACATTGAAGGCTTTATCAACCAACACAGGATCAAGCGAATCTTGATAGATAATGGAGCAGGCCTAAACATTTGTACACTACAGTTGGTCACAGCATTGGGATATGCAATAGAATCAGTGGATCCTCGCAAGAAGATCACCATCAAGGCCTATGATGATGCAGAGCGTTCATCCAAAGGAGCGGTGGTGCTACCAATCCGAGTGGGCCCTGTGGTAAAACACATAATTTGTCAGGTTCTGGACCTTCCTCTGCCATATAATCTATTATTAGGAAGACCTTGGATACATGCCATGCAAGCCATTCCATCTACCTACCATCAATGTATCAAGTTCCCACATAATGGTGCAGAGATCACAATCCTGGGTGATGCAAATCCCTTTGCATTTTGCCATAATATCAGCCATCAACTAGAAATTACTGTTCCTAATAATAGGGAAGCCATTTCCTCTACATCATATGTAAGTCCCACCTCTCTTGCCAGTTTGAACACCCCTATACCCAAGCAAGAAAAGCTTAAAATGAAAGTCGCAAAGGAAGGTCTCGGGGAATATAACTTAAGTCAACTCTTTTGTGTGGGACAAATGCCCACTTCTCCTAAAACACATGGTAAACCACAGCAGTTACTCCAGCAATGACTAATCACGCCAGCATGTGCTTGGATGCCTTTCGTCCTTGGAAGGAGTCAAGAGGAAGAAACACAAGATGAGGACCTAGCGGACTGGATCTATAAAGATCCCATCACCACTGACATACCGCGAGTTACACTTCCTACAGAACAGTATGGCAAAGGCCTCCTCATTATTCAAAGAATGGGATATGATGGTCAGAGTGCTTTGGGATACTGCAAACAAGGACGACATGAACCGCTGCTGCCAGAGTTCAAGCCCAAAGGTAATACAGGCCTAGGCTTTGAAAAAGAGATCCTTCCTAAACTCAGATTTAAAGGAAAACCTAGCAAACCATTTTGCCCACCTACTGTAAAGAGGACACCTTTCATAATCAAAGCACCATCAAGCAATATTGTCACTGCCCCATCGAGGCTCACAAACCCACCGCAACCGTCATCAGTGCCAAAAATCCCACCAATCGAACTAGTAATCCCATCCACAGCAGTCATCACATCAATAAAACCATTCATAGAAGCAACTATATTGGAACCCGTAGCAGCATCTATGGCACCAGCCGTTCCAATAGAAGCCACTAAATCAACCCTGTCGATACTTCCAGTGACAAAACCTTTAAACCCCATCACAGTTCCTGCAGCACCGATCACCTCAAAGGTACATAAACCAATCACACCTGCAGTATTCAACTCCAGCGACATCCCAGTATGGTATAGCAATCGGATGCTGGAAAGTGATTCAGAGACCGACTCACATGAGTGGGAATTTGATTCTGTACAACTTAACACTTCAGATGAGGAAGACACGTCACCACCTCCGCCACGCAAAGACATTCCCGTTTACGGAGAAGCACAGATAAAGACCACTTGGGTACCTGAGCTGGAAACATCTTCCACAGACCCTACGTCTCATCCTATGCCGGATTCTGATAGGGAGAGTACCATCAATGACCTTCACCACACTGTCTTAACCCTCACTGATACATCTCCCGCACTTAACTTAATCGATGAAGTAATGCCCATTATCCACCCTGAACTCATCGAATGGAACCAACCAAATCCCCCATGTCTTGACCTCTTCCAAAACGATGAGGCTATCATTGACTTTTTGGAATTAAGGGATAATCTACCAAGCGGGGATCACAAAGCTGGATTCGCCATTGAACTTAATAGCGCAGCATACTTCGGGGCGGATGCCAAACCCTTCAGCTGCAAAAATATAACATTAAAACATGGATCTTCCAGTGAAAACCACACTGTGGCACTGTTTGATCCAACAAAAGTAAAAAGAAAGAGCGTATCCAACGGTGAAAACCTCTCTGAGGCACTTGAGGATGAAGGGTTTGACATTCTCCCTGCTAGTACACAACAGGAATGATCGACGATTCTCATTGAGGAGACTAAAGAATACAATGTGGGGACTCCTGAAAACCCTCATATCATACATCTGGCATCTCTTCTCACTCCAGAGGAACAGCCTCAATTTATAGAGTTCTTCCAACAGCGTCAGATCAACTTTGCATGGTCATATGCAGACATGCCTGGGCTTGATCCTGATTTAGTCATGCATCATCTCACAGTAGCAAAAGGAGCCAAACCTGTCAAGAAGAAGCTTCGTAAGATGCATCCTCAGATTGCCGTGCTAGTCAAAACAGAACTCAAGAAACTCCTGGATGTTGGTTTCATTAGACCAATTGATTATGCAGAATGGATCTCCAACATTGTACCAGTTGGCAAACCAAAAGGGGGCATCCGCATTTGTACAGACTTCAGAGATCTGAATAAGGCATGTCCTAAGGATGACTTCCCTCTACCAAATATCGACATCATAGTAGATTTGACAGCAGGACATGCCATGCTTTCACTCATGGATGGCTTTTCAGGATACAATCAAATAAAGATCGCACCAGAGGACCAACATAAGACAGCCTTCACATGTCCATGGGGCACATACTGCTGGAATGTAACGCCTTTTGGTCTAAAGAATGCAGGAGCGACCTATCAAAGAGCAATGACCACCATCTTCCATGACATGATGCATACTATAATGGAAGATTATGTGGATGATTTACTAGCAAAATCACTTACTAGAGAAGGACATCTTCACATCTTAGATAAAATCTTTGATAGACTGGAACAATACCATGTTCGACTCAACCCAAAGAAATGTGTCTTCGGAGTGACCTCTGGGAAGCTTCTAGGATACATTGTCTCAAGCAAAGGCATTGAGGTCGATCCAGCAAAGGTTAAAGCAATCATGGACATGCCACCTCCAAAGAATATCAGTCAGCTAAGAACACTACAAGGATGACTTCAATCTATCCGCAGATTCATTGCACAATTGGCTGATAAGTGTCACCCATTCACACACCTGCTACACAAGAACATCCGCTTTCAGTGGGATGACAGATGCCAGCAAGCATTTCAAGCGCTTAAAGACTATCTCATGAATCCACCATTGCTGATGCCACCAGATCCAAGTAGACCATTATTGCTCTATATCTCAGCAACAAGTACAGCATTGGGTGTACTACTGGCACAACATAATGCAGAAGGAAAAGAGTGTGCTATTTACTACATCTCTCGCACACTGGTGGGCTATGAACTCAATTACACACCTATTGAGCGAGCTTGCCTAGCAGTAATCTTGGCAGCCACTAAACTGAGGCACTATCTGTTAACACACAAGGTGCAACTCATTGCAAAGATTGATCCACTCAAGTATTTACTTAGCAAAGCAGCATTGACAGGTCGCTTAGCCAAATGGGTGATGATTCTAAGTGAATTTGATATTGAGTATGTGGACCGTAAAGCTATCAAAGGTCAGGTTATTGCAGATTAGTTGGCCGATGCACCTCTCATAGGTGATCATCCTCTCATTTTCAATTTTCCAGATGAAGAGATATTCATGATTACAGAAGCACAGTCATGGAAATTATACTTTGATGGTTCATACACTAGGCACGGCTCGGGGGCAGGCATTCTGTTTATCACACCTCAAGGTGATAGCATCCCGAAGTCTTACAGGCTCACATTTCCATGCACAAACAACATAGCAGAGTATGAGGCCTTGATCACAGGACTCAGATTAGCCATACAATGGAAATTAAAAGAATTGCAAGTATATGGTGATTCCCAACTAGTCATTCGACAAGCAACAGATGAGTATCAGACCAAAGATGATAAACTCATGCCATACAAGCAAATGGTGGACAATCTAAAGACATCATTTACTACTATCACTTTTGAGCAGATACCAAGAGATCAGAATCGAGCTGCTGACGCTATGGCTACCATCGCATCTCTACTAGATCTTCCACAGAATTCAACACGCTACGAGTTCTTGGTAGAACAACTTTGGATCCCCGCTTATGATATCCCCGAATCTGAAATGATATGTTGCCTTGTTGGTTCTGAATCCCCATGGTACGGTGAGTTCTACACCTATCTCCGCGATCACACCCTTCCTCCCAACCAATCAAATAACCAACGTAAAACCTTCATTCGCCAAACTGCTCGATATACCATTATTGCCGAAACCCTATACCGACGCGGTCTTGATGGTACTCTCCTTCGATGTCTAGAACAAGGTGAGATAACAAAGGCTTTGGAAGAGGTACATGAAGGAATTTGCGGGACTCACTCAAGTGGTCCATCACTAGCCAAGAAGATCATGCGAGCTGGATACTATTGGCCATCTATGGAAAAGGATTCCTACTACTTTGTCAGGAAGTGCAAAAAATGTCAAGTTCATGGCGACCTAATACATGCACCAGCTCAAGAACTGCAACCAATCACAACACCATGGCCTTTTTTTCAATGGGGTCTTGATCTTGTGGGTAAAATCCATCCATCTTCATCCAATGGCCATAAATTCATTATTACCGCCACCGAATATTTCACCAAGTGGATCGAAGCTGTTCCACTTACCCAAGTCACCGGCAAGCAGATCGCCTCATTCATACTCAATTACATCATCTGCCAGTATGGTGTGCCCATGTCCATTGTCACAGATAACGGTCTTCCTTTCAAAAATCAGGATGTTCGTGAGCTTTGTGAGAAATTTCATATCCAACACCACTTTTCCACTCCCTATTACCCACAAGGCAATGGTCAGGCCGAAGCATCCAATAAAAACATATTGAGGATCCTAAAGAAGACAGTCAATGATGTCGGTCGTAATTGGCATGTTCAATTGAATCCAGCGCTATGGGCATATCGAACTAGCATTCGGACCCCTACAGGTGCAACTCCTTATTCATTGGTCTATGGTGCTGAAGCTATCTTACCTATTGAGGTCGAGATACCATCCTTACGAGTTTCATTGCACAATCTCATCGATGATGAAGCATACAGAGTATCTCGTCTTCAGGACTTAGAGTTACTAGATGAGAAGCGACAAGCTGCATACAATCACCTCAAAGCCTATCAGCAGCGCATGAGTAGAAGCTACAATCACCGAGTTAGATCTCGTACATTTGAGGTAGGTGATCTTGTTCTTCGAGAAAATCCTCGCAACCAACCAAACAGAGAACATCAAGGCAAGTTTGAATCAAACTGGTTGGGCCCATATGTTGTCACTGCTGTATTCGGGTCCGGGGCATATCAGTTGGCTACATCAGACGGAGAACCACTCGCAGATCCAATCAATAGCATGCACCTCAAACGGTTTTATACCTAAGGTGTACAAGGCATCAGGCTCCCCTGCATATCAGAAAATACCAAAAACATTCAGAAAAATGTCCTAAAGAAAATACCAAAAACATTCAGAAAAATGTCCTAAAGAAAATACAAAAACATTCAAAAAAGTAAAGAAAAATCATGCATCCAAACGGTGAACAACCACTCCAGTGGCACCTTGGGTAAGTACGATGGCGAAAACCTGGCAAACAGGCGCCACTCGTAAAGGCAATGGCTCCAGTATCTTTCAGGCTCATTGCGATCACATTCATACATACACACATCCATCCATCTAACCATGGCTTGTTATTTGATCTGTCATCCAAGAAAGTACTTCATGCGTCTAGCATCCTGCTTTTTCATAAATCATGTCCAACTTGGGGGCAATGCCCTTACAATCTAGATGATGGAAGTGGATTCTACATTACTGGTGATTCATTGGCAAAAACATTCAAAAATGTCTCGCAAAATACAAAAACATTCAAAAATGTCTCGCAAAATACAAAAACATTCAAAAATGTCTCGCAAAATATCAAAAACATTCAAAAATGACTCACAAAATCCACAAACATTCAAAAACTATTACACAAAATCCAAAAACATCGAAAAACCATCGAAAATCACCCAAAAAACATGACAACACCTTGTACATATTCATCCGATCAGATACAAAATACTCACACAAATGACCACTTATCACTCGACCAACACAATCAACATCAACAATCCAAACTGTCTTAAACAAGGATGCATCCTTCCTTATCAAAACAAAGACAAGATGACATTTTCTTTGACAAGAAAATTATGTTAAGCTATCAAATACTTGGTTGATTTATGAGTACAATCATTTGTTTATCTGTATCGGGATCTTTCAGCATTGTTTTGTATCATTTGCGCATTACTTCCGATGAAGTACTGGGGCATGTACTAATGGTGTCTACGTGGGAAGTTCACCAAGCTACATGATCTTATGCAAAATGCAGTCATAGATCATTACGGCTTGCTGACTACAGCGTATACCTCGACCATATGAGCATGAACCATTACCAAGGATCCATATTCTTTATTCTTTATGTATATATTGTTTGTTTGCAGGTACAATTCTCTTTCTTTGGTTCCTCCTACCTCATCCAAACTGGATAAAGGTTTTATCTCTTATTACGGTATGCACTTGTCTCAGGATATGATCAGCCTAAGATCAAGGAGGACGTTCCAAGTCATGCATGAAAGGAGATAATCCTTATCTGTTCCGCAAGCAATACTCAGGTCAACTTGATCCATTATATCAAGTTGCTTGTATTAACTTGCTATATAAAAATCCATGTAAGAAATACTCTGGTCATCTTGAATCTTTATGTCAAGTTGCTTGTATTTTCTTACAACATTTTAAAGCTCAATGATGAAAAATAAAGCACCATGGATCGTCATTCCATCTCATTTGTATATATTGCATTTCGTTGCATTCCACCCATCCATACATTCATAATAGCTGCATATCATGCATACGTAGTCATAATAATGCATACTCTATTTTACTCATCTTCTTCCATAGGACTCGATCCTAGTCCTCCATATCTTCTATCTAACATCAAATCCCCCCTCACCCTCCCTATCTTGATCATCAACATCATCCTAATCCCTTCATCGCTTCCCATCCTCACTCATCCACAAAATTAAGCCAGTTACTCTATCTACACAGATACATCGACTCCCACACACCTAGACTATCAACAGATACTCTGATCAAGTATCTTCGGGTCTCAACAGGTAATCGATTATGGTAATCCTAGACTACATCAGGCATTTATCACAATGACCTAGTCTCAACGGGGTTGCCATGATTCCCCACAACCATCCATCACACGCACACACTATCAATTGATCAACCAATCAAACACAATCCAACGGACAATTACATCAATTGTCTACGTCTCAACGAGTATTTTGCTTCATATACCTTGACTTCATCGGGCAATTACATCAATTGTCTAAGTCACCATCAGGTCACTTTGATTCACTTACTCAGACTTTATCATGTCCAAGCGACCAACTGACATCAACTGTCACGCTTTGACTTGACCGGGGCAATTCAACCGATTGCACCAGATTGTCCAACCAATTTTGATCAATTGTATAGCATCAATCAAAACCCCACACTACATCTGCTATGTATCTCTTGCATGACCTCAGGGTACTCGCTGGCTTGTTGTTTCTTCATATTCACTCCATTTTCTCTCATTCTTTCATCATTAGTTCTAATTTCTTCTATTCTACCTCCCCTCCACTTTTCATTCTTTGTCGAGAGATCGCCCGATTTTTTTTTTAAAAAAAACATTCGGCCCATCTCTCGAGGGGGCATACCACCCATTAAATTTACATTTTATGGGGCATTTCTTCACACCTATTTTTCTTTCTTTGAAACGACGCGATAAACCGCACCGTCTCAAAGAGGGGCAAATGTAGTCACATAAATCTGTCCACTTAATTAAATGAATACTTAGTATTTATTTGATTATTTAACCATCAATTAATAATTAATTAAATTAATATTTAATTAATTCATCTTAACCCTATTCTCCTATTAATTAAATAAATTATTCAATTTATTTGATTTAATTCACTTAACCAAATTCAGACCATTAATTAAATAAATAAATCATATTTATTTAATTAAATCTTCTCTCACATTTAAATAAATTAATATTTATTTAAAACCCCCAAAATCCCACCTCTCACATTTAAATAAATAGATCATTTATTTAAAATCACCTTTATCCTCCACCCACTTGCATTTTCCTACAAATACAAGTTGCACGATTATTTTAAATAAATAATTTATTTAAATCACCTTTATCCTCCACCCACTTGCATTTTCCTACAAATACAAGTTGCACAATTATTTTAAATAAATAATTTATTTAAATCACCTTTATCCTCCACCCACTTGTATTTTCCTACAAAAGCAAGTTGCACAACTATTTTAAATAAATTATTTATTTAAAATCCTATTTATCCTCACCCACTTGAAACCTTTAATGGTTTCCCTTAAAGCATTCAAACTTGATGGCTTTAAAGTCTTCAAACTTGATGGCTTCCTTCTATAATCTTCTTAAGACTTTAATGGTTTTCCTTAAAGTCTTCAAGCCTTTAATGGTTTCCCTCAAAGTCTTCAAGCATTTTAATGCTTTATCTTCATTTTTCTCATTTAAATAAATTAATATTTATTTGAATATTTATCCAAATGCAAATTACACCATTTAATTGAAATAAATGATTTTATTTTAATTGAAAATACCAAAATTTCTCCCACTTGCATTTTCCTACAAAATCCACTTGTATGCCTAAACCCCTTCTAGATTCTTCTAAACCCTTCCTAATTAGTCTAATCCATCCCCTAAATATTGTCACATTCCTAAGCAAATTGGAGTCACTTCTCAAAGACTCCAAAGTCTTTGAAAAGCAATTAATGCTTTGTGTGTTCAACAAATTAACCCTCAAAGTCTTTGATAACCATTGAAGGCTTTCAACCTTCAACCACTTAATCCCCAAAGTCTCCAATAACCATTAATGGTTACCTCAAACCCTCCCACATGGTTAAAACATTTGTTTTGACTCAACCTCTACCCAACCCAAAGGTCTCATCAAGCCTTTAATGCTTTGACCATGATTATCTCTTAATCATTTGCACAAAGGTTTATCCTTGGATTAACTCTTAATCCAATGGGTAATCTTAATTTAGACTTGACCCTTACCTTCTAGATAACCATGAGGTCTTCTCAGGCCTTTAATGCCTCCAACCTCTTCTCTCAACCCAATCCTATGTTGACACTTGTCACCATTTTATTGGTGCCAATTGTGCACATGGATCCCCAACTTTCAAACTTGGCCCTTGATTAAACCATTCAATCTTAACCCTTCATTTCCCCATTTCTTCTATAAATAGAACCCTTCTCCTCAAGCAAAAAGAAGCATTTAGAGTATTGTTGTTATACTGGCATTAGCATAGAGCTTTTTCATAGCATCACTATCTACTCTTGCATAGTATTTGCTTATCATATTCAACCATCTTGAATCTCCATATGGCATCCATGGCTAGTGCTAAAAGCTGAGAGCCACACTCATTTGGGACTTGGAGAGGAGAGGAACAAGGGAGGAGCAACTATGAGCATCTTGATTAGCTATTTCATTCTATGTTTATATGCTTTCTATTTCATGCTTAATATCTCTCTTGATATGCCTGTTTAGGATAATCTTTTGTTGCTAACACTAACGTTTGTTTCTTGTGCTCTTGTGTGTGTTGCCATCAAACAGATTTTCTAATCCTTTTTGCAGAGCATCAGTACTAATGTAACATGTTTACCAGAACTGTGACTTAATTATTTATTATATAAATTACTTTATATATATTGATCTTATTTTACTTTTTTTACAAGTTCATGTATGGAATATTTTATATTGATTTTAATAGTTGATGCATTTTGCAAGAAATGAATGCATTAAATTGAATATATAATAGATTTATGATGTTTCATTGAAAGTTTTTATTAACTTTTGTGCGCAAATTTTATATTTAAAGATTCAATAGTATGTACATGTATATTTTTTTAAGTGTATCTCATTCAATAACGTAGAAATGTTACTATTTAACATTGCATAATAGTCCACCTATTATTCCATCATGGCATAATTGGTCCATAATAGGACCTATTAAGCCATGACATGACATGATTTTCTCGAATTTCCAACTTCATCATCTAATTCATCTCCAACACTGAAGTACTAATTCGACATGTTTAGTATGATAGGACCAATTATGGACCTATTATGCCATGTCATGGCATAATAGGACCTATTATATCATTTCATGGCATAACATGACCTATTATGCCATTACAGCATAAAAAGTCCTATTATGCCATGACATTGCATAATAGTCCACCTATTATGCCATCATGGCATAATAGGACCTATTGAGCCATGACATGACATGATTTTCTCGAATTGCCAAAAACTTCATCATCTAATTCATCTCCAACACTGAAGTACTAATTCGACATGTTTACTTAGTAAATGACCACTTAGAGAGGTTACCTTCTAATATATTAGTACTATTCCAACACAAAGTACTAATGTAGCATGTTTACCAGAACTATGACTTAATTATTTATTATATAAATTACTTTATATATCTTGGTCTTATTTTACTTTTTTTACAAGTTCATGTATGGAATATTTTATATTGATTTTAATAGTTGATGCATTTTACAAGAAATGAATGCATTAAATTGAATATATAATAGATTTATGAAGTTTCATTGAAAGTTTTTATTCACTTTTGTGCGCAAATTTTATATTTAAAGATTCAATAGTATGTACATGTATATTTTTTTAAGTTCAATATTATATTATATTTCATGTGTATCTCATTCAATAACATAGAAATGTTACTATTTATAAATATTTTATTTTAAACTAAAATAGATTCTTCTTTGATATAGAGTTGTATATAATTAATGTATATCTTTATATATGCAGGAGCTCTTTGTTATCATGGATGTCTTTGACATAGATGAATTATTAGGTGAAAATCCCCCACCGCAACCCCCTTCACCTCCACCTCCACCTCCACCTCCACCCCCTAGATTGGATGAAATTTGTTTAAGAGAACGAATTAATAAAAACCTACAAGTGATTGAACAAAATATTGGTGCTATCTAAAATGAGCCAATCACGCCACCCCATCTTCTAGAGTTTGCAAAATCAATGCAAATTGTTGTTGTGTCAGTTAGATCTATTGATTCTCAATTAGATCAATTTCATAGACGACGACAAGAGTTCCATGATTTTTATACCGATGGTTTAACTTATAGGAAAATCACCGATCTCAAAATAACCAAAGCTCATTTATGTCCATATTTTACTAACCCAAAAACAAGAGAACCAATGCAACCTAGCTAGAAAAGAATTTCAATTAGGTGGTGTGAGCATCCAAAAATGGAAAGATACTTTTGGGATAGATAGTGGATGGTTTTTTATTATCCACCACATCGTAATTATGAGGTCCCTTTATGTTTTTTGAAGAAATCATATTGTGAGTTTGTAATGCACCAAAAACCAAATTATTTTGATATTAAGTTATTCCAGGGTGTTGGTCGTGGAATGCCACAACATAGATTAGCGGCACGGAGTAATAATACCCTACCAGATCCACCCATAGTTCCACATGTTTCTCCATGGATTTCTGCAGATGTGTAGAATACATCATTCATTTCAACATTAGATGCTTTGACTTCACTCACATGTAACCTAAGTGAGCAAGTTGCTCACATGGCATCCGCTCCTCGATCAATGTCACATATGTGTTTGAGTTGTCATCAGATGTGTGTAGGTCCTACTGCTGATCCAAGATCCTCTTCAGTTGCAGCTGAGCATGATGCAGTAGATGACATCATATTTGGATTTTATTTGCTCTGATGATCATCTTGAGCAGGTATAGATACATATACATGTACATGTCAATCTAATACTTCATTAAATATAGCTATAAATTAAGTGCATATCTTTTTTTTAATACAATCTAATACTTCATTAAATAAATTTGGTTTATGTAGATAAGGACTACACCAAATGTTATAGTCAATATTGCATCTACTCCTACACAACTTGGCACACCTTATGGGGTATAGTATCAATTTCTATCTAGACATTGTACTAGCTTTTTAAGTTAATGTGTTATCATCGTATACTATATAAATTTTCATGTTGATACATTGAATGCTTCTTTCTCCAAGCTTCAGGTCATGAGGGACCCTCTACATCACAGCGAGAAGAGGGTGTGACAACTATGACACTATCTATTGTATGTATCTTAGAATTTATAAATTAAATATGAACTCTTACAACATTGTAACTTAACTTGAAATTATTTACTACACATATATATGTTCAATAAATATGATTTCATTAAATGCATGTTTGTAGGTGGACACTACTATCAAGATAGGTTATCCTCATCATTTTTATCAGAGCCAATTTGAACGCACATCGACATCCTTTGAGGTCTTAATATGTAATACTTAATTTGACCTTATTTTGAATCTTAATTTAAGATTTAATTGGACACTTTGAATTTGACCTTGTACAGGACTTAGCTAGCACTACATTTGGCATTGATACTACACAAGATACTGCTAGTGGAGATACTGCTAGAGGAGATGAGCAACCTTATGTACGATATTATATTATATGATTATTTAATCAAATTATAAATGTTTATTTTTATTTAATAAAAAAAAACACGTGTACTTGCTCATGTTCGTTATATCATGTTTCTTATCTTGTATACAGGATGACACAACTATCGAGCATATAGTACATGCAAAACAAGTTATTGGAGTTGATGTGCACACACATACGGTAAGTTTGTAACTTAATTTATGAATTCCAACTGTATTTGATAAATGATTATCTTTTAATAGTAAATCAAGTATTTTAATATTATTTTTTCCTTGTACAGCATGAGACGGGTGGATCTGGTCCACGTCCTGGGGAGAAGAGACCACGAGATGTTATTGATGATAGCACTTAGATTTTATTGTTTATTTGGCTCTGATATGATGCACATGTACTATTTTATATGATATGTACTTTACACATTTTTTACACGTGTAATTATTTTTTAACATTGTATATATTGTCTTGGACATGCACATACTTTATATATATGGATAGTTGCATAATAGGATTAGATCATATATATTTTGTGCATACTTAATATATTTTGTGCACATTAAATATTATGTGGAGTTCATCATGTTACCATCCAGATATATATGGATTATGTGGACTTGAAATTTTATTTGTGGAACTTGTGCTTAAATAACTTTATATGGATTATGTGGACTTGAAATTTTATTTATGAAATTTATTTAAATAACTTGTGATTAGATAAACTAAAGGTGTACATCATGAACTAACAATGATAATAAAGACCAAAGTATCAAAACATATCTTATAATTATAACATATTTAAAACTAAATTAAAAAGTATTAATCATCATAGATACACAAAATATATAATTACCATTACAGTAATAATGATTATAAGAGAAAAGTATCAAAACAAATATATTGAATAGAACTTGATTAAAACATAATTATCTCATTCATAAATTTGACCAATAGTCTCTCATTTATGTATATTACATAAAGTGTAATCGAGTAGACCTATCTAAAATTTTAAAAATAGGCTATTTAAATTATAATAATAAGGATTTATATCTCCCAAAATACAACATAAAGTATGCACAAACAATAGTAGTCATTGAGGCCAAATCTACTCTGAGAGACTTGGAAAAAAAAATACATATGATTAGTTTTTATAATGAGGATGCGTTGAATTTAAAATACAACATAAAGCATACATCACGACTCTTAAAAGGGATTTTCCTTAAGGGTACAAAACTTTAACTTGTAATTATTCAAAATGAAACATAAAGTATGCACAAATAACTTGGTTTTCATTGATGCCTTCTACTTGTGGTAGACCTGAAATAAAATTACTAGATTAGATTTTATAATTATAATGCATGATTTAAAATGCTATATAAAATATACATCACGACTTAAAAAAGGGAGGTGGATTAAGGGTTCAAATTATAACTTACTTGTATATATTCATTCTGTTATACCATTTGCATCCTCTCTCTTTTGTAAAGCATCTATAATTGTCTCGTGCTCTTCCATAGAGAGAGTCCATAATTGTTTATTAGAAAGTTTGCCACAATATCTATCCAAATTTATATTAGTTGCCACTACCAAATGCGAGTAATGTATAATCTTCTTCTCTAATTCATAGTCTTCAAATGTGAGCAATCCATTCTTTATTGTTAGATATTTGCATAGCCAGGTGTCAACAACAACCATAGATCTTGTTGGATAGTCATAACCATCATCATCTACTCGAGGAGTAGTTAGCTTATGTTTTAGATCTACACATCAATCCAACCAATACTCTGTCCCCTCTTCATTGTCCTCTAGTGCAACAACAACATAGACATGTCATGTGCACAAAACAAATTTATTTTAATATTTAATGAGGAATAAAAACAAAAATATGTACACTATAAGATTTCATATATATACTATTTAATAAATCAAAACAAATTTCAAAAACAATTTTACCTTGTTGTATAAGATCTGAAAAGCGATCATAGTCATTTGATGCAAACATTTGATACATATCTTCACCAGTTCTTTCATGCAGATCATTTGCATCTATGGTTGTCAATGATCTTTGTTGTCATTCTTCAACCCATTCTTTATTCTCACAAAATTCCCAATCTCAAGAAACACAAAACTGACAAAAGCAAGCAAGCTCCCTTGTGAATATAGTCCATGTGTTTGAATTAGAACTCTTAAACGCATGCCATTTAGCTGATCCAATGATGGTATTACAATCATGTCGAATAGGAATACTATCTGCCTCTACTAACTAGAAGAAACGTCGAATTGCAGAGTTCTCAGTTGATCCTTTTGACAACTTTGAATTGCACCAATCTACAACTGCACAAGCATCTCTGAGTATCACTGCATCCTCGAATTTTAATTGTTCTCTAGCAAGAGCTCTTTTTACACAAGCACTAGCTCCATCGTGTTCCCCCTTACCATCTCCCGCTTCAAAAAAACTCCATAAATGTTGGACATTGGTTTTCTTGTGAACTTTGCATAGCCAATAAATCATTCTTGCATTTTTGAATTATCCAGTGCAGTTATATGACCATAGCATATGTTGTTTCATGTCAAATTCTCTTTCCTTAAGACTATCATGAAATACCTTGAAGCAATGTTGAACAAACTTTGACGAGTGTAATCGATTATCACTAACATAGAAATGATACTCCCTCAAAAAATTTATGTTATCTTCTGTATTGTCATGGTCATGTCTATATATAATGTGCATAAATATGGCCACTTGCACTGAGTTGTAGTATTGTGATTGAGTTTCCTCTTGTGGTTTTAGAGTATAATTTTCTGCAAAATCCACAACTGATACTATTGTTCCAACTGGAAATGTGTTCTTGCATATGTGAAACTGTCCATCAAGCCATCAGGCATGTTGGGAATGTTTCACATATTTTGGAACAATATGACTTTTAAACTCACTGATAAATGCATTCACACTATTATGTTCTGTAATCAATTCTAAACATTTCCCCTTCCATCCTTTAGAGGGTATTCTATATTTTTAAATCTCCTAACATCAACCATTTTTTGTCCAAACTCAAAAGAAACATGTTCATGCAAACATTCACCTATCAAATAATATTTCCCACATAAATTGCAAAGGCCATAAATGCATGAACTGGAAAGAAATAATTGCTCATTAGGTGGTTTACAAAATAAACTTTCAATAAAACCTTTTATAGTTTTAGGTGGAACATAAACACCACAATCCTGCATAAGATCATTACCATGCAACATACAATGTATATATTGGAAAACACCATAAAACTAACGAAACTGAACATGAGTTTTACAACAACGAGATATTCTTTGTTTATTGATTTTAACATACTAGGGTTTACATTTTTCAAATGATCTTTGACTAATTTGTAAATTCATTAACACAGATTCATCACTAAATTTCTTAAAGAATTTGGTTTGAGTCATGTCAAGAAGATGTTTTGGATGAGGATCATGAATTTTTGATCCCACCCTTAACTTTAAAACATCTCTAGCATTTGATGAAACTCGAGTGTTTTTTATTAATGAAAAAGCAGGTTTTGAAGGGACCTCGAAACCCTATACAAGCAAGATTAAAATAGAAAAGCCACGAGAAATAGAACAAAAGGAAAAAACCAGCAGAAAACCGAGAAAAACCTACAAAAGCCCCTAAAAGCCAGCAGGTCGTCCAGGAATCAGATTTTATCTAGGGCTTTAGCCAGGGTGCTGCTAATTTCTTGCAGCTCTTTGATGTTGTCTTTGAGGTTGGGAGGGTCCTTGGCCGCAGCAGCCACAACTTTCTTGATACTGGCCCTGGTTCTCTTAGCAGTTTCGCCCACCGGGGTAGCATCACCAGCACTTCCAGTCTGGATGGTGTCCTCCTCCAGGTCAAGGTCCACAACCAGTTTAGGAGTATGGTCAAAGACCTTGGCAATGTCTTCCAGGTTTTTGGTGACAACAGAGAGGATAATTGGGATAATTCCCATCAGATTTTTCATCGCTTCTTTTCCCTCTTCCAGCGATTTTACCTTATTCTCCATTTCCTGCTTCTAGTTAGTATGCTCTTTGTTTTCATCCTCCCTCTTTTTATCCAAATTTATCCCTTGCTTCTCCAGGTTTTTCAGGGTTTCGTAAGTCCGTCTGTCAAAATTCATTCTAGCCTCCGAGAGCTTCTTGAGATTATCCAGGATAAGCCCCTCGCCAGCACTATCCTTAGCCTTGCTATCCCCTTCCTCAGCTAGGTTCTTCTCGGAGCATTTGTTTGTTTCCTTCTCAGAATTAACTTCGGTTTCCTCATTATCCTTGGGTGTTGTCTCCTCCATCAGATGGCTATTGTCCTTACCAGGGTGATCACTTGGAATAGGGCTATCTTGACCAGGCTCGAAATCTCCACTTTCTTCCTCGTTGCCCAGTTCCTCTTCCTTCCAGCTGTCTTCTCCGTTAGAGTCGTCTGTCTCCATACCACTGCTTTCCTTGACAATGTCCTTAGTTTCTAGCCCGAGGGAGCTTTTCCTTTTCTTGCTGGATGAAACTTGAGTGTTATCATGCAAAAATTTTGCAATTAATTGTTTAGTTTCATCATTTAATTTCATGTCCGACCTTTGAAGTCTACCACTAAAACTCCAACAATGGTTTAGTGGATCAATTTCAATTGTGTCTCTTCTTTTGGCCGCTCTTGACAAGGTTCTATGATGTAAGTTTAAATAGCCACTTATATCACTTAACATTATTTTACTAACAATTATTTTGTCAACTATAGCAGTTGTTATAACTCTACATGTCGCATTCTTATCTTTAGATCGATTTGTTTTTCTGATAGAATCGATGGCATTGGCAATAGTAGATACAACTTGCTTATATGATTCATCTTTTCTTTTTGGTTTCGCATAAATACTTATTTTTTCATGACTTTGCGCATTTTTAACATTTTTATTAATTGTAGCATAAATTGACATTGGAATCCTAACTTTTTATTATAGAAAAATTATTTATATAATCTGTTCGCATGTGTTCTAATTTGTCTCCAAGAAAATAACCCATTAAGATTATCTAGCACATTGCTATCAATAGTAAACAAATTACATTCATTTTCTTTCAGAGAGGGTGGTGTAATATTTTCAATTTTTATTTCTTTTCATATTCGTGTATGTAAATTTATATCCAACTTCATTTAAATCAGCAATTTGATTGGCATCATAGTCTTGGGGATTTAAAAACATACCAGGATTCACATCCACATGAACATTTGCATCAACAGTCATACTCGTGTTTCGTTCTACATTTCTTGCGTCCATCATGATCTCTCCAATGGTCTCATCTACAATGGGCACTGAACTAGATGCTTTAGAAGTGTTATTCATTTGTCGTTGTTGTGATCTCCTTCTCTCTTTGTCGTTTTGCCTCCTTCTCTCTTTGTGCTTGAATTTCATTTGTTGTCATTGTCTTCCTTTGTTTCTTTTGACATTGCTTAGAACCCATCTTTACAAATTCATCTTCAAAAAATAATATCTTTTTACCAAGTTCTTCATAAATTTGTGTAAAAAATATTAAAAAGTACTGCCAAATGTTGTAAAAATTATTTGCCGGTACGGATTTCAATGATAGTGTGGTAAATTGATGCAATCTGTCTTTTTTTTTACATTAACGGTTATTTAGGAACGGGCCCCCATTTTTAAAATGGGGGCCCGTTCCTAAATTGAACGGTTAAAAAAAAGAATGGGCCCCCGTTTTATAAACGGGCCCCCATTTTGAAAACGAGGGCCCGTTCTATGGAATTTGATTCCACAACCTGTCACTTGCCTCGGGATTAGGCCTGGGATAGGCCTAGGATGGCCACACCAGAGACAGAGACCTACAAATTCAAATCTCCATGAATGAAAGCATAAATATGAACTTTTGAAATAGTTTACGTGCCTGTAATCAGAGAATTTTTATATGAAATTAAAACCCATTTCAGATTATACCGTTTAGATATTCTAAATATGCAAATTTATTTTAAAATTGATTATTTTAACTATTTTTCATTTAATTTATACTAAATCAGGTCCAGAAACTTGAAATATTAATAATTTTGTTAATTTAATAACTTTTTTATTTTAATGAATTTGAAAAAAAAATTATATGTCATCAATCTACACAAAATAATTTTCTATTTAAAAAAAATGGTAAGTTTACGTCAAATTATGTGGGCCGTACATGTCAAATTTTTAAAAAGATAATTACGGTCATTAAAAAATTACTTAAAAATATATATATTTAAAAAAATATATATAGAAAAATATGCTCATCAATCTTCAATGTGTTACAAACCATTTCCCAAAACGGTTTGAGAAAATAATTTTAATTGTGTCAAAAAGTGTGGGTTGTACACATGCATGGTATGGTCCTGAAACAAGCATTTTTAAAACATAGTTTTTAAAAATCCATTCAAAAACTTATTTTTTATTATATGGGTATTAAAATAAATTACATATTTGGAAAGTACACTCAGAGAGATATCTTTTATATTCCTGACTTTTTATAAGATTCAATCTCGAAGTGTTTCAAAATTTAAGCTCAAATGAGACAAAATCTGAAAAATCAGGGAAAACACTTCCACTTTTTTGCCAAAAAGTGGACTCAGCTTCTTGCATTGACCCTTTAGAAAAACAGAGTTAAGCAACTTGACTTAAAAATTTAAATAAGTTACCAACATTATTTCAAAAGTATGTAAAGAATATAATCTGTAGCAAATTGAATGTAGTTTCTAAGCTACTAGTTTTTTCTTATTTAAAAAAAAAAATCTATTTAACAAAAAATTAAAATTTCAATGTAGTAGTACTAAAATTTAAGGAAAAAGATAAGAAGCGGGTGTCTGTCTAACCACTCTAACTATAATCAAATTATAATAATTTTTTAGATATAAGTAGAAGACTCATTTCCATATGTGACACATTTTTTTATATTTTTTGAAATAAATAATTAATTATGATCTTTTTACTACAACTTTTTTAAAATATAAAAACTCGTATGTCTCACCACCATAACTTGGTCAAAAAATTATGAAATTCAGTTTTTTCTTTTAATACTATAGTATGTGAAGCATAGAATGTGATGCATGTTTCGAATTCAAAAAATGTGATACTGTTTGAAAGTTATAGATGTTTTTCAATAAGCCTATCAATCGGGAATTTAGTCAAAATTCAACTAGAAAATGAATAATAATTATTTATTAAAGTCAAAATAAGACAAAATTTATAGTTTTGGAAAGCTGAGAATCTCCTTAAAAATCCCTTTTCGTTTCATCAATTCTGGCAAAAAGAAAATTCGTCGATCACCAAGGTGAAGTCTGAATTTGCAAGGAAAACTCCTAAACACATTTTTTATGTTGACTTTTTAGGTTTGGCATGTCCTAGTCAAATCCCAAAGAAATCCCGAGGAAAATACCAAGGCTAATAATTCTTGTTAGAGGTAACATATTTAGACACCTAAAAATGTCTCATCAATAACACACTAATTATTCCTCTTTATTAATTAAATAATTCCTTAATTATTCAATTTAGCTAATTTTATTCTTCTAAACTAACTTAATCATTGTTTCATCACATTCTAATTATTCAATTTCTATCTTCATTATCTAATCATTTAACCCTCTTTCTTACAATTAATTAAATAATTTTATTATTTAATCAATTTCGAATCAAGAGATTTAATTAAATTCTCTTTATTATTTAATTTAATTCAATTTCTTATGATTAAATTTTTTTTTTAATTATTTAATTAAGTAATTCATTCTTTACTAATTCAAATTCAAAACTCCCCAAATTTTGATTTCATCTAATTTTAATAAATTTGCATTTCATTTCATATTTTTTGAAAAATTTAAATTTTAATAAAATTAAAATCAAATGCAATTTTATGTCATATAACTACAACACATGTTGAAATCCTAACTGGCACTAACTTTCAGTCTTACTTCCCAATCAATTCAGTTATCTTCCTAGTTAACTTTGTTAACTCCCCAAGCACCTTTTCCAACTCCCAATCAACTTTTTGGAATAGATCAATCAAATTAGTTAAATCTTCAATCAACTCAGTTGACTAATCAATTTATTTAGTCATTTGATCAATCAATCTATTTATTTGATCAATCAACCTAGTTAACTCATCAATCAAATGAGTTTATCTCGTAATCAATTATGTCTCAACCGATCTCAACCCTAGATTGAGTATGCTCTCAAATGCATCTCAAATGTTCATTTCTCTCATTCAAAATCTATAAATTGAGCATCCATTTCCCAATAACAACAACAACTATCTTGGAACCACTTTCTTTTAAATTATTGTGTCATCTTTATGCAGGAATCCCAGCACGACACTGAGAGCCACACAACCACACTATTGGAGAAGAGCAATGGAAGCCATGGATTGAACCATTTGAGGGAGTTTTAATTTAGATCTTATGCTTCATTGATTTCTATCTAATATTTCATTATCATTTATGGATTTAGCTAGTTAGATTCAAGTTCTAGTGGTTAACTTGGTTAATCTAGCTTATTTATGCCTAAATTTCTTGTAATACAAATGGTTAAACTGATGTGAACAACATTCTGATTTATGATGTTTAACTTGGGTCATGTGTCAACATATCACATATTTACAAATTGCATAAATAACCTTAAACGAAATTTGTGATGTGAACAACTATTGTGATGTCAAGTAACAGAAGTGAAAATAACTTATTTTCTACCTATTAGAACACGCAACCCATCTATGCTTGACTAATTAAAAGGCTCCATCTTGGAAGAGATACGACACCATGTTATGGCAGCTAACAAATTATATAAATCAAACTTTGGATACACATGGTGTCACAATGCTAGCTACCAATCATAAAAGGTCTTTCCAAACCAATCCATCCTATTGAAAACATGTAAGCAAGTAGATGGTCTAAGATTGTTTTTGGAGATAGCTTGAGAAAAAGAAAGAATACATGGATGAGACAAAATAGTAGATGGATGAGTAAATGAAATATCTATTTAAATGTGCCCCATAGACAAAAACATGATTATAGCTTTTGTAATGCATAAATTTAGTAAGCATGCTTGGAATAAAGAGCTAGGAAGGGTTGCAACTTGCATTTGTAGGAGATATAGAAATGGCGTCCATGCAGGTGCATGCAGGAAGCCAAGCTAGGGTTTCATGGCCCTAGCTCGTAGGCGGCGCTGGTGTGGCTTCGTGCAGGGGTGAAGTGTTGCGTGAGGGGGGTAGACGGTGGTGGAAGGTGCTGGAGGGCTTGGGGGTGGCTGAAGGGTGGTCGCCGGGGGGTGTGAAGGCTACGCGGGGGCGGGGTCTTTGCTGTTGCGGCCGAGGATATCCTAGGAGCTTGGGACTTTAAGCGGGCCGATCTTCGGTGGTACGGGTGAGGGGAGGGGCCTTGGGTGCCGAGTCCCCATGGGGAGACCTTTGGGGTGTGGGCCCTCGGCCAACGTCCTTGTTTTTTCTTTTTTTAATTCTTTGTGAGCCTCGATGGCGACTTTGGGTGGGGAAGCCTCGCAGGCGGTCCCAGCTATGGATTTTCGTGCTATGATGGGCTCAAAACCCCCATTTCAGAATGTGAAGACATTTAACAATAACCTATTCTCTTCTGACTCGGGATCTGGGAGTGTTGGTAGCTCTCGCATGGTGAAAATTAATGGGTGTTTGGAGAGATGCAGTGAGAGGCCAAAGCTGATCACCCCTCCTGAGATAATAGCCAAAGACATTGAGTACTTTTCAAATCACTCACTATACTGCAAGTTTTTGGGAATGAGGGTTTCACTGTAGTTTTTGGAAAACTGGGCGCAGCGGACATGGGCACTGGAAGGGGAAATGGAGATTATGCTTTTGGCAAATAACTATTTCATGGTCACGTTCAACTGTATGGAGGATCGCAATAGGGTCTTTGAAGGAGGTCCATATTTTTACAACCAGGTGGGATTATTCATCAAGCCATGGCATGCAGGGTTTAATCCTTTAGAGGAGCTCCCAAATAGGGTTCCAGTGTGGGTTCAATTACCACGTCTTCCAGTGGAATGTTGTCGGGAGGATGTGCTACGGATGCTTGCTACTTTGCATGGGAGGCCAATGGGATCCTCGTCGCAAACTCTGGGGAGAAAGGTAATGACCTTTGCACATATCTGTGTTGAAATAGATCTTAGTAAACCCTTGCCAGATGCTATAGATATGTGTGCAGGCTCTTATTCATGGGTTCAACAGCTAGATTATGAGACTCTACCATTTCATTGCCGTCTGTGTCATGAGTATGGTCATTTACAGTGGAAGTGTCCTAGATACAAATTGGTAGTGCGACAACCTCAGTGGCCAGAATCGAGCCTTGATAGGGCTGAGAAAGGGAAAGCTCCCATGTCGGGTGTGGTAGAGGCTATTGATGGTTTTGTCTCAGTAAAGACAAAGAATAGGAATAGAGGACAGAAGAGACCCTTACACAAGAGACGTGAGGAGGATACCTTCAATAGATTTGAGGCCTTGGATGACCTGAGCCATCAGGAAGTAAATCTGGGGTTAACCCCTCTAGATCAGGGTGCATTAGTAGGGGTGTTGGAAAGTGTAATGAAGGAATCTTCCCAGGCCCTGCTAGTGGTCGGAAGCCAGCAGATGGAGATGGACTAGACAACAGGGGTTCAGTTGGGCCTAGCTCCTAGGATGGAGGTGAACCTGGCTGAGGGGGAGGGTTCCCCCATAGCTTCAAAATTGGAACCGGGTGGGGCTAAAAGTAATAAGTCAGTTGTTCACCTGGGTCTACATCAAAGAGATATTAAGAAAAGCGCTTCAGAGAAGAGCTCAAAGGTCGACAGGAAGAAGGATCTAGATAAGATCAAATTGATGGGGGAGAATTTGGTCGAGTCAGGATCAGTGAAGACTTTGGATTCGCACTTCTCCAACCCTCCTAAATGATTGTGCTTTCATGAATGTAAGGGGCTTGAACAGCGGCCCTAGACAAAAAGTTGTTCGGGAATTGATCAGGAATCATTCACCTGATGTCCTTTTCTTGAAAGAAACTAAACTTTTAGTGGAGAGTATGATGGGTCTCATGCCAAAGTTGTGGGGGCGAGGCGAGTGTTAGTGTGTTGGGGCAGCTGGTTCCTCGGGAGGGCTGGCCTGCCTTTGGAACCCTTTAAGGTTCCGCCCTGTCTAGTGGGTTGCTTCCAGATCCTCATTAGCCAGGGTGCTATCTAGTCTTGAGACTGGGGAATTCATCTTGTTTTTGAATATCTATGCTCCCGCTGATTTTCAGGGTAAGCAAGGCTTATGGTCTCATGTTTCAGGTATGCGAAGGTTGGCCCCATTTCACCCTTGGATTATGGCGGGAGACTTCAATGCCATCCTGAAGTTGAGTGAAAAGAAGGGGGGTGTAATGTGGTTGGAACCTTCTTCTTTCCTTTTCTAGGATAGTATCTCCTTGTTGCAGCTAGTTGACATCAAGCCTAGCAATGGTTTGTTCACTTGGAACAACAGGAGGGTGGGAGAGAATTGGATTGCTGAGCGACTGGATCGTTTTCTAGTTTCCTATTTTTGGATCGGTGGGGGTTGGTCCACAAGTTCTGAGATTCTTGACTGGAGAGGGTCAGATCACTGGCCCATCAAGTTGGTTTCGTCTTTAGCTTGGGTTTCCCGTTCCCCTTCATTCAAATTCCAACTTATGTGGCTTCAGGACCCTTCTTTGCAGGTCCTTGTTGCGGACTAGTGGAGGAAAGGGAGGCTAGCCTTTGGCACTGCCATGTACTCTTTTGCCAAGCAACTGCAATTTGTAAAGCTTCAGCTTAAACTATGGAACCAACAAGGCTTCGGGAACATTTTTCATGAGAAGAAAGCTACTCAAATTGCACTGAATGAGATCACTAGGGAAATTAGGGAGAATGGGTTGTCTGAGGATCTGCTTAGAGAGGAAGACAGGGCTGTCAAGATGGTAGAGGAATGGGAGCTTTGGGAAGAAATATATTGGAAGCAAAGAGCTCGTATTGACTGGCTGAAGGAGGGGGACAAGAACACTGCTTTCTTCTTCAACTCAGTGAAAGCAAGAAGACATGGAAATTCCATTCCTGCTTTGGTTAATGACAGAGGGGAGCAGTGCTTATCCATGCAGGAGATGTCTAGGGAGTCTCTCCAGTTTTTCTAGTCCCTCTTTAGGAAGGATTCTTAGGGGGAAACAGTGGAGGAGAATCTAGTTCTGGATTGCATCCCTTCTCTTGTCTTGAGGGAGATGAATGAGCAGCTTTTGTATCCTATTTTGATGGAGGAACTTGAGAGGATAGTCTTCCACATGAGGAAAGGAAAGGCTCTTGGACCGGATGGGTTCCCCTTTGAATTCTTTCAAGAGTTCTGGGATATAATTAAGCTGGATTTATTGGAAGTAGTCCAGGAGTCCAAGAGGAATAAACAGATGCTTAGGGCATTGAATGCGACCTTCATTTCTCTAATCCCCAAGTGTGTAGGGGCTGACCGGTTAGGCCAATTCCGCCTGATTTCCCTCTGCAATGTGATTTATAAAATCATCTCGAAGCTGATAGCGGATAGATTGAAGAAGTGTTTGGGGAGTGTTATTTCTGAGGAGAAGAGTGGGTTTGTGGAAGGGTGCTAAATTTTGGATGGGGTGGTCATTACTACAGAGACCATTCATTCTATGGCAACCTCCAAGGAAAAAGCTATGTTTATCAAGCTAGAAATGGCAAAGGCGTACGATAAAGTCTGGTGGTCCTTCCTTCAGAAGACCCTTAGTGCTTTTGGTTTTGTGGATGAGTGGATCTAGTGGGTCATGATTTGTGTTACGTCCACCTCTTTCTCTGTGCTTATCAATGGAGACCATACCGAGCTGTTTGGTGCCTCTAGGGGTCTCTGCCAAGAAGATCCCCTCTCCCCTTATTTATTCATTCTTCTTGCTGAGGGTCTGGGGAGGCTGATTAAGCATAATGTGGGTCGAGGTTCTATTCAGGGTTGGAGATGGGGTAATGAATTGCAGCCACAGTCTCACTTGCAGTTTGTGGATGATACAGCCCTTATGGGGCTAGCCCGGATCAACGAAGCTACGAATCTGCGGAAGGTTCTGGATGTTTATCTTGCAGCTTCAGGCCAGATGATCAACGAGGATAAATCTTCTATCCTCTTTTTCAACACTCCTTAGTCTATCCAGAGGAGGATTGCTCTTATCTTGAGATTCCAAGTTGGCTCCCTACCCTTGACATATTTGGGTATCCCTATTTCTCCTGGCAATCCCCCTAGGGATTCATGGCAGGGGATCTTGGATAAATTATGATCCCAGGTTGAACACTGGACTCATAAATGGTTATCCTTTGTGGCGAGGGTTCTACTGATTCAGTTGGTGGTCCAAGCTCTTTTGATCTATCGATGTATACTTCAAGTGGCTCCTAAGTGGTTCTTGAAGGGGTTGGACTCTCTGGCTAGGAAATTTTTATGGGCAGGTAATCTCACCTCTTCCAAATGGAGCCTGGTCAAATGGGACCTGGTATGTACCCCAAAGTAGTCTGGGGGGCTTGGGTTAAGGCAGTCTATTCTTTCTAGGGAGGCTCTTGTAGCTAAATTGTACTAGAGGTGGTGTGTTAAGTAGGACCGAGGCTGGGCCAGGATTTTGGCCAACAAATATATGTAGAGGATCCCGATGGAGGAAATCCCTAGATATTGGCTAGAAGGGAAGGGCTCATCGATCTAGTACACTCTCAAGAGGGGAGCTTCTCTCATTAAGGCAGGGCTTTTTTGGATCTGCAGAAGGGGGGAAGAGGTTCTTTTCTGGAATGATTCTTGGGATGGATACCCTCCCATCCTTAATCAGTTCCCTAACCTTGGAAACCTGGGCCAGAGGTTCTTAGAAGCTGGATGGTCAAGGGTGAGTGACTTTAAGGCTGTCTATAGGTGCGGTTGGCTGGATCTGGAGCAGTGGAAGACTCCTAATGAATGGCCGGTTGTTGGGATGGAGGAAGAGTGTGTAGAGTTGCAGGGCATTTTGGCAAATAGACACTGTAGCTCCCTTAAGGGTAGGGATGGGCTAGCATGGTCTCCAAATCCTAAGGGTGTTTTTTCTGTGGCTAGTGGTTATCGGGAACTATTGAGACAAAGACTTGAGGGAGGAGAAGTGAACTGGTGGAAACAGGTGTGGAATAATGCTTCTTGGCCGAAGTGTAATTGCTTTGTCTGGACTGTGGCTTGGAATAGGTGTCTAACTTGGGACAATATCCGCAAGCGGGGATTCTTGGGGCCTTCTATTTGTGTTTTGTGTGGTAACAGAGAGGAAGACTCCTCACATCTGTTCTTTAGATGTCCCTTCTTTATGCTTATCTGGCACTATTGGTGGGGGGTGTGGAAGCATCCTTGGGTCCATGCGGATTCTCTAGTAGAGTTTTGGAGCAGTTTGGGCAGACCTTCTATTCTGTCCTCCTTCCTCCAAATGGTCTGGTATATTGGGCCTATCTTCATTCTGTGGCAGATCTGGCTCAAAAGGAACAAAAGGATTTTCTAAGAGGCCAAACTGTTTGTTCAACAAGTTTGGAATAGGATCACTGTTATGATTCAGGAGATAGTGGAAGCTAAATGTGAGGTAAACTTCCTGTTGGGTAGAGATGAGGCGGATGTTGTGAGTAGGCTTGGCTTGCAGGAGTTGTCTCCTGCCTCTGCTTGTGTCAGGAAAGGTAGACGGGCTATGAAGAAGGTGCATAGGATTGGAAGGTGGGCACCCCCTCAGGATGGGTATATCAAGATCAACACTGATGGCTCTTCTAGAGGTAACCCTGGCCCTGCTGGGGTGGGGGGTGTTGGCAGGAATAGCAGGGGGGAGGTTGTTTTCTTCTTTTCAGTGCATAAAGGGTGTCAGTCTAATAATTTTATGGAGGGTTTTGCGATTCTTTATGCACTTGAGCGAGCTTTGGAGTGGGGTTTTAGGAAGGTGATTTGTGAATTGGATTCACAAATTGTTGTTAATTTGTTGTCTGATCAGAAGGTGAGTGGGATTCAGTGGTAGTTGGTAGGGATTGTTTAGCGGATTCTCCAAATTAGCTCCTTGATGGAGCAGGTGTCCTTCATCCATATTCCTCATGAATGGAATGGAGTGGTTGACTATTTGGCCAAGTGGGCCTCAGATCATGATAGTGAGTGGAAAGTGGAAGGCTGGGAGCATCTCTCTGGGGATTACTGTCAGGAATTGCAGAAGATTATCACTGAGGACACGTATGGCTTTGAAGATGGTTGATCTGTGGCTGGGTTGGTAGTTTTTCTCTGGGGCCTTGGGCCTCTCATTCTTTTTTGTAATGCTTGTTTCTGATTCTCAATAAATTTTTTACCATTTAAAAAAAAAAAAAAAGAGCTAGGAAGAGAAAATAGTTATTATATTGAGGAGTTCAATCGCACATGTGATCTTTTCCAAAAAAGTGTACATAAAGGCTTATCTCCCTTAGAGAGCCAAAATACTTATTGCTCAATTGAGAACCAACTCTCATCAACTCTAATGTTAAACAGGATGGTGGAAAAGGCCAAACAAAACTTGGGAAGAATTATGATAATGTTTTGATAGTTTATTCTTTCTATAGTCTTTTCAATGAGGGTGTTGGGACTAAGGTGTTTCAACCTTTGCAAATCCTAACATTGGCTAATGCATTTATTAGATCCACAGGCTTGGTGGCATCCTACTTGGTGATGACTATATGACACATATGTTGCACATGTGGAGGTAGGCATCCCATGTGAGGATATTGACAAGTGTCGGCATATGACAGAATGGACAAGTGGCAGGAGATACCTTTTTCATAGAGAGGGTTATGATGAGTTGTAAGAGAATAAGCTAAAATTAGTCATTTATGATAGATTCTCTTACAACTGTAAGTGTTGTAAGATATGATAGTTGTAATATGCGTAAGAGCATATGTCATACCTCAAAATAGTAAATTATGAGTGCCCAACTTAGGAGGTTTGTATGGGGAGTCATTTGGAGACGTACATGTGTCATTTGCATGGTTTTTGGTGGCTGAAAAATAGGGCCAAATTTTATGCATGACCCCATCTTGGTGCTTCATCTAGAAGCTTCCTCTTGAGTTGTATTTCTCTTTAAAAGGTAGTCTTGAGGAGTGTTAGAAATGTAATGTTTTGCAAGTGAATTGTTATGCTACCAGAATTAATCCAGGTTGTGGATTGTAGTTGTCAACTCTTGATGAAGAAGATAAGTGTTGGCATTGTATTGTAAGATTTTGATTACTGGAATACAAAGTACTGTGCTTTTGGAGTGTGGGGTTTTTTTTTTCCCGAAAGGGTTTTCCCCACGATAGATCTTGTGTTCATTGTTTATCTTTATAAATGTTTATTTGCTACCTATGAATGTGTTTTTGTTTCTATAAAAGAATATTTGTAAAGAAAATTTGTATAATCTCCCCCACTAGATTAGTGTTAGGAAGCGTTTTCTACACCTTAGATTCCTTTAAGTTGGTATCAGAGCTTGGCAAATTTTGGTTCCATTGTTGGGTAGCGGGTTTTTTGTACTAATCTCAGTTTGAGTGGGAGCTTTTGCAGAGTATTTTCAAAATCTTTTTATAGTAAGAAGATAGAAATCACATCTGCAAAAGTTGATATGGAGAAGTTTAATGGCAACAACTTCAAACCGTGGAAGTTGAAAATGGAGGATATGCTCATGGATCGAGTTCTATGGGCGACAAAATTTGGAACAAAACCTCAGAATATCGCATAGGATGTTTGGGATACAATAGATCGAAAAGCTAAGGGTCTTATAAGGATTTGTTTGGCAGACTTTGTATTATTAAATGTCCATGAAGAGACGACTACGAAAGATCTTTTGAAGAAGCTTGGAGATATTTATCAAGCTAAATCCTTGGTAAACAATTTTTTTTTTAGCAAGAAAAAATATTCTTTGAGCATGGAAGATGGAGGATCTATTCCTCATCATCTTAATACATTCAACATGATTATTGATCAATTAATTTCTGTTGGTGACAAGATTGAGGAGGAGGATCGGTGCATGCTTCTATTGTGTTCTTTTCCTGACTCATGGGACCACCTTGTTATGGCTATTGGGAGTACAACCACCAAGTTCATGATGGATAAAGTGGTATCATCATTGCTTTCTGAAGAGATGCGAAGGAAGAATTCTGAGACAACTAAGGAGGTCCTTTCAGTTCATGGTAGATCAAAAGAGAAAGGCAAGAAGAAGGACAAGAAAGATGAAAAAGGCAGATCCAAATCCTGTGGGATATCTAAGTTTCCTATAAAGTCCAGGGAAAAGTGTTGGAACGGCAGAAAAATTGGTCATTTTGTTTAAGAATGTAAGGAGGAGAAATAGTAGAAAAAGAGACCTTCTGATTCATATTTAGACAAATCCTCTCAGGATGATGGTGAAGCATTTGTCGCAGCCTTGGCAACACATGCATCAGAAGATGTGTGGCTAATTGATTCAGGTGCATCTTTTTACATGACCTCACATCGGGGTTGGTTTTCAAGGTATGAAGAATATGATGTTGGAAAGGTCTATCTCGGTGATGACTTTCATCTAAAGGTTGTTGGTTGTGGAAGAGTCAAGATTAGATTCATCGATAGAAGAGTGAAGGGGATCAATGGTGTAATGCACATCCTGGGTTTGGCACAAAATCTTCTCTCTGTAAGTAAGTTGAGTGATGTGGGTGTGCAGGTTGTTCTCTCACAAGGTGGATGTAAGATGACTAGAGGTTATATGGTGCTTGCTAGGGGTGTTCGGATAGGAAACTTGTATAAGTTGGATGCATGCATTGTACAATGCAATAGTTCTTTTGTGGAGTCCAAAAAGAGGGCTCTAGATTATTCATCCTCACTATCAGAGAGATCTATGAAGAGGACTATTGCTTCTACATCTGATGGTCATGCTTTCTGGGTACCTAAGGGTGCCAATGCTATGCAGATGAAACTTATAGCAAAGAAGACAATGTTATGGCACCAAAGACTTGGTCACATTGGTGAGAAGGGTCTCAAAACCCTAAAAATTAAATCCCTGTAGAGGGGATTGAAGATTGTAATCTCGAGTTTGATTTATGCGAACACTGCATCTATGGTAAACAAAATCATGCTCAGTTTTACTCTAGTTCTCACAAATCTTCTGGGTTGTTGCACTTGATACATTTTGATGTTTTTGGTCCTGTTAATGTTCGTTCGATTTCAAAATCTATGTATTTTGTTTCATTCTTTAATGACTACTATAGAAGGACATTTTTATTTTCTCAGAAGTAAATCTGAAGTCTTTAGTAGGTTTAAGGAGTTTAAGGCTCTTGTTGAGAATCAAACTAGTAGAAAGATTAAGTGTTTGAGGACTGACAATGGTAGTGAGTTTTTCTCAGTAGATTTTGATAGGTTCTGTAAGGATCATAGAATTGAGAGGCATAAGAAAAATCCATACACCCCTCAATAGAATGGAGTTGCAGAGAGGATGAACAGGACGTTGATGGAGAGGGCTAGGAGTATGCTTAGTGGTGTTCGAACAATATTTTTGGGTTGAATCAGTAGCCACATTATCTGGTAAACAAATCTCCTATATCAGCACTTGTTGATAAGACACCTATGGAGGTGTGGTCAGGAAAGAAGCCCTCGATGAGACATCTCAGAGTATTTGGTTGTGAATCTTATGCTCACATTCTGAATGAAAATAGATCTAAGTTGGAGAACAAGGTAGTGAAGTGTATCTTTATTGGCTATGGTGTCGGTGTAATAGGGTACAAGCTTTGGGATCCAGTGTCAAAGAAGGTTATCTATAGGAGAAGTGTTTTTTAAGAGAGATGAAACCTTCCACTATTGAGCTACAACCAGACAAAGAAGAGAAATAGAATAAGGAGGTAGTTCAGATTCCTTCTACCCCTGAGAAAGAAGAACTGCAAGCTCCTTGTGGACCTGATGATGAGGAGAGTTCTAGTAGCTCTGAAAGTTCTGAAGAAAATGAAGAACCTCAGTCCCAGCCTTTGAGGAGGTCTACTCATGATAGGAGGCAACCTGATAGATATGAGTATTCACCAGATAGGTTTGGATACTCATTGTTAGATTCCAATTGATTTTTTGCTTTAATTGCTAACATTGATGAGCCTAGGACTGTTAGAGAGGATATGGGTATGCATGATGCAGATTTCTGGATGGAAGCCATGAATGATGAGATGACATCTTTGAAGAAGAACAATACTTGGGATCTGGTACTTTTGCTTGAAGGACGTAAGCCCGTGGGATACAAATGGGTGTTTAAGAAAAGTTGGGTCTTGATGGCAGTGTTGAGAAGCAGAAAGCATGGTTGGACGTGAAGGGGTATTCCCAAGTTGAGGGAATAAATTATGGTGAGATTTTCTCTCCTGTTGCAAAGTTGACATCCATTCGGTTCTTGTTATCACTTGCTATAGTTCATGATTGGAAAATCAAGCAAATGGATGTGAAGACAACATTCCTTCATTGTGATTTGGAGGTGTAGTGTCGTAAATTGTACGCACTTGCTAGGGTGGTACAATTTCACACCTAGTTTAGCACCCGCCTTGGCGCATTTTGCATTTTGCATCACATTTCCCCTTTGGCACTTAATTAATTAAATTAATTAGGTCTAAGGTTCTATTTCATCATCTTCCACATCATAAAGTTGGGCCCTTTCATTAAAGTGTGCCCTTTTCATTTTATTCCTCCTATACATCATTTAATCAAAAACCCTAATTAGGTCCTATTTTGAACTTGGGGGCTTGATTTCGGGGGTCAAAACATCTCGAAATCACCTGTAACTTTGGGATTCTCTCTAAAATCATCATATCCGACGGCCCTGAAAATTTGGCGAAAAGTTGTCGGGACCATGGCGCCCGGAGTGCAACATGGTCCCGGACATTTTTCCCGAAATTTTAGGAGCGCGATCCAATCATAAAATAAAGCTTAGCCCCAAGAAATTGGCCAAAAGACAAAATTACAAAATTACGACCTAGGGTTTCCTACTTAAGAGCTCTCTTTCTTCATTTGAAAGGATCCGATTTTTGTTTTCAGGAACCTCATATGCAGCGAAAGAGCAGATCTTTGAAGACTTCAACAACATTCAACATCCTTCTATCAAGCATTTATCAATTTCATTCATCCATTTAGGGCTTGGAAGACATTGAAGAACAATAGGAGATTACCGACTGAAGATTGGCTTGTACTCCTCCCTTGAGGGTTGGGTATGATTTCATGTTGTTTTCATGTCTTTGCATAAGCTTCAATATATCCTTTATTCATGCTTTAGATCACTTTGCATCTTGATTTAGAGCATTTACATTATCATTTACAAGCGATTAGGGTTTACTTTCTAGGTTGCTCTAGTTTGCTTTCTTGCATTTTAGGACCTTGCACACACACTAGGTCTGCACACACAATACATTTTATAATACAACTTGGCTATTCGTGGAGGTGGAAATCACCGAAGCGGGTGTTTGACTAAGGCAAAAACCCTATATAGCTACCCACCATACCCTTTTCAGATATAAGTGCAGGTTTCGGGACTCGGACGACGCCGCAGGTTGCAGATCTGAAAGAAGCAGACGGAAACCAAACAACACACCAAATCTCAGAGCAAAAGACCAGGACAGGGGCGTGGGGCGCCCTGGTCCTGCCAGGACAGGGGCGCTGGGCGCCCTGGTCCTCCTGATAGACAGCATTTTCAGCATTTTTGACAGCTTTTCTAGAGTGCAAAACAGCAGTTTCCGGAGCAGTTTCAGGGGCAGAATCAGGACAGTGGCGCCCGCGCCCCCGTCCCGAACATTTTCAGTCAGATTTTAACTCCGGGTACGCATTTGCATTCTTGTCTTGTCCTTGTGTTTACAACTTTCCATTGTTTAAGTTCAATTCTGCAATCTTGTTATTAGTTCATACTTGCACTTTGGGGTTAGGGATTGAACTTGCATCATTTCATCTTTCAATTGCAACAAAGGAATAGAAATCCTAATAGGTAGCCCGTGGCTCTCTCTTCCACAAGAAGAAGTAGCCAATTGTGTGATACCTCTAGGCTCTTTCGTATTCCACAAGTGTGTGGTTGAAAGTGAGATTAGGGCATGTTTGCTTAGTGTCACTTTTTCTCCCACACAGGAGGAAGAGATTTATATGTCACAGCCAAAGCATTTTGTAGTGAAAGGTAAAGAAAATCTGGTTTGCAAGTTGAAAAAGTTTTTGTATGGTTTGAAACAGTCTCCTAGGATGCGGTACCAAAAGTTTGATACCTATGTGTTGAATTTGGGATTTCAGAGGTCAAAATCTGATCATTGTGTTTACTTTAAAATGGATAATGGTCGCATTCTCATTATTGCATTATATGTGGATGATATGTTACTGTTTAGGAATGGACATTTGATTTCTGACTTGAAGTCTCAGTTGTCAACACAGTTTGAGATGAAAGATTTAGGTGCAGCTAGGTATATTCCAGGGATGGAGATCAGAAGAGACTGATCTAATAGAAATCTTTGGTTAAGCCAGAGTAAGTATGTGAATTTAGTGTTGGAGAGATTCAACATGACAACTTGTAGATCCATGATAGTTCCTCTTGCATTGGGAATGAAATTATCTGTGGAGGACTATCCAAAATCTCCTTCTAAGGTGGAGGACATGGCCAGTGCACCATATATAGGTACAATTGGCAGTCTCATGTATGCTATGGTTTGTACAAGACAAGACATTGCCCAAGCAGTGGGAGTCCTGAGTTGGTATATGGCTAATCCTTTACGGGTGCATTGGGATGTAGTTAAGAGAGTGTTCAGATATTTGAGGGGTACTTACGAGAATTCCTTGTGTTATCATGGTTATCCTACTGGACCTCAACATTCTATAAGTATTCATGGATATGTGGATTCGGATTGGCCAGGTGACATTAACAAAAGAAGATCCACCAATGGTTATGTTTTCACTATGAATGGTGGTGCTATTAGTTGGATGAGTAAGCGGCAAGTTGTAGTCGCTTTGTCCACGACAAAAGCAGAGTATATGGCAACTACTCATGCTTGTAAAAAATCTATTTGGCATAGGCGGTTGTGTTCAGATATTGGGTTTGATGTGGGGTTGATTACTATCTGTTGTGACACTCAAGAGTGTTATTTTCTTAGCAAAGAATCTGACTTTCCATGCTAGAACAAAGCACATTGATGTTCAGTTTCATTTTGTTCGTGATATGGTAGAGGATGAGAAGGTTAAATTGGAAAAGTTTGACACTTTAATGAATGTTGCAAATGCATTGACAAAACCAGTGATCACAGAGAAGTTTAGATGGTGTTCTAGTTCTATGGGCCTCTCAACCCCCTACAGTTGATTTATGGGCTATTTGAAAGGTCTTCAACAAGTGGCAGAATCCTAACATTGGCTAATGCATTTATTTATTAATTTATTATCTTATTTATTGCCGACAAATGTCTAGTCATTCTTGGGATCCACATGATTGGTGGCATCCTACTTGGCGATGACTGTAAGAAACATATGTTGCACATGTGGAGGTAGGCATCCCACATGAGGATCTTGACAAGTGTCAGCCTATAACGGATTCTATGAGAGAATAGACAAGTGGCAAGAGACACCTTTTGCATGGAGAGGGTTATGACGAGTTGTAAGAGAATAAGCTAAAATTAGTCATTTATGATAGATTCTCTTACAACTGTAAGTGTTGTAAGAGATGATAGTTGTAGGGTGCGTAAGAGCATGTGTCATACCTCGAAATAGTAAATTTTGAGTGCCCAATGTAGGAGGTTTGAATGGGGAGTCATTTGGAGATGTACACATGTCATTTGTAGCTTTTTGGTGGCTGAAAAATAGGGCCAAATGTTATGAACGACCCCATCTTGATGCTTCATCTAGAAGCTTCCTCTCAGGTTGTATTTCTCTATAAAAGGGTAGTCATGAGGAGTGTTAGATATGTAATGTTTGCAGATGAAGTGTTATGCTACCAAAATTAATCCAGGTTTTCGGTTGTAGTTGTAGACTCCTATTGAAGAAGCTAAGTGTTGGCATTGTATTGTAAGAATTTTGATTGTTGGAATACAAAGTATTGTTCTTTTGGAGTGTAGGGTTTTTTATCCGAAAGGGTTTTCCCTATGATATATCTTGTGTTCATTGTGTTTATCTTTATGTATTCTTGTTATCTCTCTATGAATGTGTCTCTGTTTTGTAATAGACGATTTGTAAGAAAATTTGCACTATCACCCCCATTAGATTAGTGTTAGGAAGCATTTTTCGTGCCTTAGCTTCCTTTCACTACTCACATCCAGTCGGTTGCTAGAGACTTTAAGGTCGAGACATTTAACAACCACTTGTTAGTTAGATGACCTTTGAAAGCGAATCATACACATATCTAAGCCATATGTTAGTATGGAAGACAAAGTCAAGAAATTATGTGCAATTTCATTGGAGCCTTGTTTCTTTTGTCTAACCATGAATCGCGTGGCTCGAAATTTACTTTTTATATGATCTCTAGTGAATTCAAAAACATTATCAATTTGATAATCTTTGAGCCCAACTATAATGAAAGATATTTCAATTAACCAAATCTCATGAACAAAAATTACACAAGGATGCATCTAAACAATATTTTCACTCCAAACCTCTACAAATGAATATATTCAATGAAGTAAATGAGGATTTGAGAATCATTTCATTCATTTTGAAATTTCAAATATTTCATGCAATTCTAGTTAAGCTATTTTATGGTGAGTACATTTACCCTTCTAACAACAAAATAGAAATGGATTTCACAATAAATACCATTTCCCAAATAATTTAACCTATTTGACCAACAAATAGAAATTTCCTTTCAAGTCTTTCATTAAAATTTCTACAGTGTCCATTCATATCAAGTCCCTAGAAACGTAGTATTAATAAATGATTTATGCAACATTTTGATTACATAAAAAAAATTATTGGTTAAATCTAACTTCATTACATCAAAATAAGGCTTTATTTACAAACCCTATCTTATGACAAATGAATGTAATTATGCATGTACAAATAAGTAGTGATTCTTCATTGTCTAAGGAACAGTTGTAGGTTGTGATCAGACCTATAATTAAGCTCTAAAATATGTGATCTGATGGGATTTTTATTGTGATATTTAGTTCTCACCCTTGATGAATTAGTCATGGCTAGTATATGTTTAGCTACAAACCCATGATGAAATTTGGATGGTAGCAATTCATGTATCTACAACTAATTTCACTATCCCCTATGATTGCAACTCATTGAGAATTGGTAATATCCCTCTAATTTATATATGGTTGTGGCACTGAGAACACAAATGGGTGGCTACTACTAGCAATTGATGTGAAGCAACTACCTATGACATATGACAAGTTTGTAATGTGTAGTTTAGTAGCCACAATCAATTGTGAAATTTAATCATAATTACCATGTGTCCTTCCTTGGAATTGCAATCCACCCAAATCACACCTGTAACAGCTACAAATTGTCGTGATGAAGCCCTACAATGACGATGTACTAGGTGATGTAGGTTGTTGTGTCCACTCTGATGATGGACCATGCTTTGAAATTGTGGAATGTTGGAAGAAGAATAGTGAGTGTTGATGTGCCCCCGAATGGTGTACTACATATTTTAGAAAAAAAATTGTCACATTAACCAAGTTAAATAACACCTTACCCCATTCACATACCAATTATCCAAAATGTGCTCGCCAGTGATTGCTTGAATGGTCGACAACTTTTTGAAAATAATAGTGATCCATCGATTTTCAACTTGTATAGTAAATGAGCTCTCTACTACTCAGCATTTAAAGCACCAAAAAATAGTTTCAAACTTCACGTTGGTTTCTCCCAAGCGGGAACTTTCAAATTATGTTGTGGTACTTTTGTATGTTGGTTTTTACCCCCAAGACCAGTGAGTTGGTCGACCATGAGGATTCCATTGGATGAAGATGAAGATGAAGATGAAGAAGGTGTACAAATTGAGATACCAGTTGTACAAACCATAGACATATCCAGATGGGTAAAAGGTTATTAAAGTGGAAGTTGCACCAAGTGGGTGTATGGGCAAGGTAGGTGAGGGGCTTGTGGTATGTCCTTTTAATTATATTTAGAATTTGATATATTTTAATTTGTATCTAGTTTATTTTATTTTAATTTTTAATTAAAATTTAATTTGAATTATTTATTTCTTAATTTAATAATATTATTATTTCATAATTGAATTTTGATTTTTTTAATTATATTCTAGATTTAAATTTATATTTAAGTTTGAAATTTATTTAAATTGTTCATCTTTTTATAAAATGAAAAAAAAAAATTTAATCTCTCTCTCTCTCTCTCTCTCTCTCTCTCTCTCTCTCTCTCTCTCTCTCTCTCTCTCTCTCTCTCTCTCACACACACACACACACACACACACACACAACTTATTTCCCTCCCTATATCTATTTATATGCATCTCTCTCCATATTTTTCCCTCTCTATCTCTCTCCATCTTCTTATACTTCTCTTCATTACTTGTTTTTATCACCTTTCTCTCTTACTCTTGTCCCCCCCCCCCTCTCTCTCTCTCTCTCTCTCTCTCTCTCTCTCTCTCTCTCTCTCTCTCTCTACATATCCATCTATTTATCTCCCTCTCCCCCTCTCACTCTATCTTCATATCTACCTATGTCTCCCTCTCTCCCCCTCTCACCCTATTGACGAGAACTTGACACATTGTGTCTCTTGTTAGAATCATAACCACTAATATATTTTAGCTTATATGCATAGATCCTAGATTATGCGTGCAAATGTAAGAGACACTCCTCTTTATCTTTCTTTGCACGACATTCTTGGATTACATCCACTTTATTCATTAATTTAGGGACTATTTTCTTTAAGGAACTAATTTACAAATGGTTTAAGCTTCCATCGTCCCATTACACTTATTAAGAATAATATAAATATTTATTATATTATTTAATGTTTGTTTTATTGGCATTATGTATCTCATGGCTATAAGCCAGCCTAAGTACCATCCTTAGGAAGATATACTTTGTTACACAATTTTTGCACATGTATGAAGAATAATTTTGGATACAAGTTGACACATCTTAGGTCTTGTACATAGTTTGTATGCACAAAACACTATAGTCTATAACTCAAATATCAAATTCAACCTTTGGGTATTTTTGTAGAAGGGAATGATAAATCCCTAATGTATTTTCAAATTGTGCCTACTTGTAATTGAAACTTATTGATAATATTATATAATTAAAAAGTCATTTCTCAATGTTGTTTAATTTGGACACATGTATTCATTTTTTTTAGTAATTATTTTTTATAAGTTGGTCCTTACATGACTACCAACGAGGAAAAATGGGAAACTGATCAACAAGCCTTCCAATATTTTTGCTTCACCACCATAAGCAATAAATGACAAAACATGGATAATGATCCAAATGTCAGCAACAAAATTTTGTTTTTTTTCATTCCAATACCAATGGTGTTTACAAGATATTATTTTTCGTTATAGTCTTCAAATCTATTCTGAGTGCCTAGAATTAGTTTTAAATTATGTTGGACATTCAAATGTGGTGGATGCTCATTTTGCAAGATTTTGTATTTAAATTAGCATACCAAATTAGGAGAGATGGTGCAAATGCTAGTAGGTTAAATCCTAGTTTGAATTTTAGTTTTTTGTACTTTTAGATGGTCAAATCAATGACTATCACACATCACAAATACAAAGTCTATAAATATTTAACAAGTGTCAAAAGTAGGCTTGTGTCATCCCACATAAGACCATTTTAGTTCACGTAACAAAATCGACAAAAATATTGGTAGTTAGCCTAATAAAACCACTCTATTTTGTCATCATCATTAATGATATTCTATTTTGCCACCTTCCTTGATAAGGGAGTAGACATGGAGCTATCCTAATGCATTTATTTCTATCACACATGACATAATTTAAAGTAGATCCCACACAAAAATTACCATATATTACCATCACCCACATCTGTAACCACAACCACTATGATCTAATTTAATACAAATTGATATTAATAACATCGTATTAAGCTTCAACCAATGTTTATTAATCTTTATACTTAAATTGATCATAATGAACACACCTAAAATTTAAATTGATCATAATGTGCACACCTAAATTTGACAGAGCGTTATTGAAACCTATTTATTTTCTCTCTTAAAGTTCTATCAAATTTCGTACCCAAATCTAATGTCTTTACATTTGTCATAATCTCTACTATCCCAGTACAAGACATTTAAGAAGCTTTAGCCCACTCTTTTTCCATACATAAACAACTTTACTTTCATTGGTTGCAACTACTGCCACCATCAAGGGACCAACTCATTTGGATGAGCTTTGAAAGCGAAGCTCCACAAAGCACACAAATATCTTAAACCATCTTTCAGTACGGAAGACAAACTCAAGAAATTATGTGAGATTTGTAGTACTCTGAGATAAAAGATCCTCCTTGCAAATACGAGATCTTGAATTCCCCCAAAACCCCATTCACTATGACGGAAACGGCCATCTCTGCTGTGCTATGCACTCTGGGCTTTCTGCTTTTGCTGTGGAAAGTTTGTTGCCTTTCTTTGAGGGCCAAGCGCTTCCGTTACATGGCTTCTCTCTCTCCACAACAGGATGCCCTGCTTCTCTTCAAGCTCACCAATTTCGTAGAATTTGCTTTTCTCTCAGATAAAGCACTCCAATTTGCACTGTTCAGAACTTTCGCCATTCCTTCCATCTCCAGATTACTGCAGGCCACTAACCAATTCTCCCCCACTAGTGTTACCAGACGCTACGACGATACGGGAATTCTGATTCAGGAATTTGTTCTGCATCACGTAGACAGCCGTAGGGGATCTCGTGCCATCCGACGTCTGAATTTCATCCACGGCCAGTACAACATCTCCAACGATGACTTCTTGTATACTCTCTCTTTGTTCATTCTGGAGCCCATCAGATTTTCAAACAAGTAAAAGCTTTATGCAGAGTGCAATTTCCTGCATATCCTTTTTTTTTCATTTTTGTCTTAGATTAGATATGGATTTAGTTATGAACCGGGCAATCGGTGTGTCCGTTAAATTGCAGGTACGGTTTCAAAAAATGGACGGAAGGAGAGAAGCAGGCGCAGTTTATAGTGTGGCGTGACATTGGAGTACGCATGGGCATTAACAACATTCCAGAGAGTTTGGAGGAGATGGATCGGTTTAGCAGGCAATATGAAACCTCGAACATGGTGTATTCCAAATCGAACAAAGTGATTGGGGACGCCACGCTAGATCTGTTGTTGTCCAAGGTGCCTGCTTTACTCCGCCCCCTGGCGAAGCGGGCCGCCTTTTGTTTGTGTGATAATAAGCTACTGGACGCAATGGGGTATCCATGCCAGCCATTGTGGTTCGTCTGGACTGTGGAGAGCATTGTGAAATTCTGGTGTGGGACTTTTGTGATCTGGTTTTTACCTCCGAGACCAATGAGTTGGTCGACTCAGAGAATTCCATTGCAGGAAGAGGAGGAGGAGGAAGAAGATGAGGTGGTGTACAAACTGAGATACCAGATGTACAAACCATGGACGTATCCAGATGGGTACAAGGTGAGCAAAGTGGGAGCTGCACCAGGTGGGCGTGTGGGCAAGCTGGGTGAGGGGCCTCTGTTATGTCCCTTTCCTTACAAAAAGGAGATTGAGTGATGGCAATTGAAACTCTACTTTGGTTAATAATTGGAAGGTTTCGGCTATCAACTACTAAATTAACAAGAGACGCAAAGTGTCAAGTTTCTATCGATATGTTTTAGTTTGTTGTACAGTTTTAGTGGAAGAAGCATTTGGCTTAAGCTTTTGTATAAGACAATGGTGTTGGACAAGACTGAATTGGATGTGTTATATAACATTTGACTTTCTATATGATCGGGTATTGCTTGTAATGTGCAAAAGCAACTTTTTACTTTTGAAGCTATTGATATACTTTAGTGTATTATAGATATATTGTATTGGACAATGTTTTCCTTTGAAGGCGATTTGATTGAATGCCAGTGCAAAAGATGAAAATATTTTATGAGCATATGTAGCATTTGAAACATATTATTTAACTAGGTAACTCAATGAGTATTGTTATGTATATGATTTTGATTTCAAGATTAACAATCCAAATAATCTATGAGGTTTAAATATGCAATCTATTCATATGATGCAAGCTATGAGATTTTACAAAATGTATGATTCGAAAAATAAATATTTATCATAGAGATACTTGCTCATAGATATGGGAGAAAAATGCACTAGTGAAAACATGAGTTAATGAGTGCATAAGGATAATGAGGAGAAGCCAAAAACTTTACTAAAATCTCATTTTTATTCATAAAACATTTGTAACTAGAAAATGAATAGCTATAAAGTGATCAATTAAAGATTACGTTGAGTGCATTAGGATAATGAAGAGAAGAAAAATAAAATTTAAGTCATAAATAAAATATTTATAAGCTAGATTGTAATTTTTAACCACTTTGACTAATTGTTTCTTTCAACATAGCCATATTTGAAAAGAAAATAAATTTGGTATCTATATTCAACTTTCTATTATTTTAGAGAAAATCTATAAATCATGACTTTACTTAACAAATTATAAGAAGGGATATTAGCAATCAAATAATAGAGATGCTAAAAAAAATTCATTCTCGATTATTAACAATCATATAGTCCTATATTTGAAGGGAATTAATGCTTGAAGCAGAATCCACCAAATTTGATCCACCATCTTTGCCATAGACTTCATTTACTTTTTGCTTCTACAAGAGGGAAAAAAATAGTCAATATGCAAAATTAAAGTCTATGGTCAAAACTTTGAAGATAATAATTATTATATAACAATTATTTTTATTTAGGATTTTCAGAATGTCTGAAAACACAAAAACTATTATATTAAAACTTATATAATTAGAAGCGAGATGAATGGAAATATTAATTGGTGATCTGAGTTAGCCATTGAAATTATGATATACGAATATCGGTTTTACAATAGAATTTCCATGTATTTTGCATCTGGTAAGTTAAGAAATTTGAAAATGTATATAATTATTAAGATATTAGTTTTAAATAATATGTAATAAATTCATATTAATAAATATAAATGAGTTTCTATTATACTGAAGTTAGATGAAACACTTATATGTGCAGACTAAAAAAAATATTTTCACCTACGTTGGCCCATTCAAAGGGTATATGCACTCTATAATATAGGATTCTAGAAGGATTATTTTTAATAAGATCCTTTCAAAGTGAGTATTTTAACATTGAAAAATGGACCCATGCTTTCTTTAATATTTTAGTATTAACCAACAATCTATCAACATGTAGCGCAATGAAAATATATTATATACGCACTTTGAATAATATATTATATTCACACTTCAATAATTTATCATAATTAATATTCATGTGCAACCACGCTATGAAATCATGTATATAAAAAAATTAATATAATATAATATTATTTTCTTGTTAAAGTCCAAATATATGTGATAAAATTAAAGTCCAAATATATGTGATAAAATAACAGAATAAAAGTATCATCTTTTTATGTAAGAAAATATGCTTTGGTCAAATAATGAAAAGATGTCTTCAATAAATTAAATAAATCAAAATCAAGAATACCAAAGTAGAAGAAAAATCTGAGTACATAAAAAAGAAAATTAGTTTTTAAAAGAAAATTTGAGTACATAAAAAAGTATATCATTTTTAAAAACATGCACAAATTTAAACATATAAAAATAATGGTATTCTTAAGTTACAAGTGACGAAAATAAAACATATTAAAAAAAAACAAAAAAAAACGTGTCATTTGTAATATTTAATTTATAAAGTATTTATCATAACATAAATTATCATTTTTTAATTATAAAACATTAGTAGCGATTGTATGCAAAAGCCATCTCTCAATTTTAAGAAATATGAGCGTGGAACTTCTGATTTAATGGAAAGTATCTTATTTCCCTGCTCCACATTGCATTGCTAGCCAGATGGCATCTACTACCTTAATTTACATCAAATTTGTTGATTTATGAACTGCATATTTATTATGAAGATTTGTATAGGCTAAATTATGTAACAAAAAGTACAATGGAGAAGTTTTGACTTACAATAAGATCATCCATTCAAGAAAATAAAATGTGATCATTTGAAACCTTGAAAACACACGCTAAACATTGTGTTTGTTGTTTTATTTTTCCTTAAATATTTAAACCACTAAATACTATGTTTGGGGGACTTATTTCTCAACACAGGCCCATTAATAATACAGATTTTGCCATGAAATCTCTAATGCAAACAAACATGCCACATTTCAATCGGCCATATAGGCAAACTAGCCATGTACATATTAAAATATGCTCTAAAATTTTTGAGAAAGGCATTTCATTATCCTACATTTAGATCTGGTTTTTGTATATCATATACTCTTTTTCTTCTTTGGTGAAAGATGTTTTTCTTCTTTGAGTTGTTTTAACTGCAAGATTGTCTACTATTAAAGCAGTTTAACAAGTTTTAATGGAAGAATATAATTTTGGGCAATTGATTTATTTAAGAAACCATTTCAGATTTGGAGGTGTAGCAGCAATGGAAATTAGGTACCATGAGCTATTGCAAAAAAATTTGTTTCCTCTGTTAGAAAATTCATATGCCTGGAATAGATCTAGACTAAACATACTCTGATTATTTTATTTACAAGATGGTTTCTTCTGAAAGATCCTCAAGCTCTGCTTCTCTTATGCCATGGTAATAGCAAGGAAAATGTGTTCTTCCTGTAATTCAGTAGTTTTTGATAATGGGTTTGTAGTTGGACTAACATGATTCATTTACAATAATTCTGACATAATAGCAACAACATGGATTTAGCTCATTTTGTATCATCTATCTATTTTAGTTTTTCCCCTCAAAATAGAATTTAGCATTCTCACTGTTAGTTTCTTGATAGAATAATTGAATTCAGGTATGTGGGTATTGATTATTGATCACAAAAATTGATACAAAAACATGGGTATTCCACACTTGGCCGGGAAAAACAAAACAAATCCATGAATTTCACAATTGCCTATAAAAAAAAGAATAACCCCAAGAAATTATTTCATGATGGCTTTCAAGTGCAATTAGTTGTTTGTTTTTTAGTAACCATGACAAAATTTCATGGGTCTTTTAATTTAGATGACAATTTTTGTTTAGTATAAACGCAATGGATATTGACAACTCATACACCATGTAAACATATGCATAGGAGCATATGGATACTTACCAGGTTTTCTTTAACACTGGATTTGTGCTTACAACAACTTCTGAAGCAGGTGAATACTTAGCTTTCCACTGGTCTCTGCAACCGCCTCTGACCTTCCCTCCCTACTTCGATTGCAAAAACTAGAACTAATGCAGACAAAATAAACTACAAAAAGAATAAATTGCAAAAAAAAATCAATTCCAGTCCAGTTTGTACGATGTTCCATTAATGCTATTGATACAAATTTAATTCTTGTTGTCCATTTTTAGATTTTTCTAGATTTTATCAGATTGGCAAACTAGGCACGCAGGACAATAATTGTGATTATTTATTTAATAGCTGTCATCATGATTTCCAAAATTAGTTTCGAAAACTTTTTGGGAATTTAAGTTCTTTTTTTATAAACAAAATTAGAAGCAACCTCCAATTAAAATTACAATAAATAATTTTATATTGATTATTAAATTTGTTGAAAATTAAAACATTTGAAAAAGAATAAAATGTTGAAAAATATATCATTGTGATTGGACGACAAGAATTAACAAATGCATCTAACGGATGCTATAGTATTCTGTCGGCACGACAGGAACTAATAAATAATATAGTATTCATGTTATGTCCCTTTCTTATAAAAGGGAGATTGATTGATAGGGAACAATGCTTGGGTTCTCTACTGTAGCTAAAAATAATTGGAAGGTTTAATTATCTAGGTGGTAAGTTAATAAATACTAGTACTTGTACTAAAAGGAAGGTAATAGTTATTTGATTGTGATTTATGTAGAATATTGTACTTTAATTAAAATTTAATTATTGTATTAAAATTTTGATAGTAGTAACTTTCGAGTCCAACTCCTCAAGCTTAATCTTTGAGTCCAACTATGATGAAAGATACTTCAATGAACCAAATCTAATGAACAAAAATTACATAATGATAAATCTAAACAATATTTTCACTCCAAACCTCTACAAATGGATATATCAAATGAAGTAAATGACTATTTGAACATCATTTCATTGATTTTGAAATTTCAAATATTTTATGAAATTCTAGTTAAGATATTTTTTGGTGAGTACCTTCACCCTTTTGAAAACAAATAGCAATGGATTTCACAATAATTATCATTTCCCAAATAATTTAACCTAATTGACCGACAAATAGAAATTGTCTTTAATTCTTTCATTAAACTTCCAGCAATACCCATTCATATCAAATTCCTTAGAAACATAGTACCAATCAACCATTTATGCAATGTATCTTAATTGCATGAAAAAAATTCTTGGTTAGATCTTAAATTTATTACATCAAAATAAGGTTTGATTTACAAACCCTAGTTTATGCCAAATGAATGTAATTATGTGTGTACAAATAAGTAGTGATTCTTTATTGTCTAAGTAACAGTTGTAGGTTATGATCACACCTACAATTAAGATTTAAAATATGTTATCTGATTGGATTTTTGTTGTGATATTTAGTTTTCACCCTTTATGAATCAATTGTTGTTGGTATGTGTTTAGCTAGAAAATTATGATGAAATTTGGGATGATATCAATTCACATGTATTTCCACCTAATCTCGTGCTATCCCCTGTGATTTTAACTCATTGTGAACTAGTAATAGCCCTTTGATTTCTTTGTGGTGGTGGCACTAAGAATACAAATGGAGTGGTTACTGTTGGTAGTGGATGCGAAGCAACTACAAATGACAAGCCTATAATGTGTATTTTGGGAGCTAAAATCAGTTGTTATTAATCATAATTATCATGCACCCTTCCTTGGAACTGCAATCCACCCAAATTGCAACTATAACAACTACAAATCAATTTTTCCAACAAGAAAACATGATGCAAACTATTCAAGATTAACTCCATTGCAATCATTAAATGAGGATTCCCTAGAAAGAGATGAGGTTTTTTGTCCCTGTGGCGTCGTAAATTGTACACCCTTAATTGGGTGGTACTATTTCACGCTTAGGTTAGCACCCACCTTAGTGTGTTGCATTCTACATTTTAAATTCCCTTTAAGCATTTTAAATGTCTTGTATGTCAAAAGTTTGGTCAAATAGAAGCACCACTAAGAGATCCATCATCTAGAATTTTCTATATCCATTAGATTTTTTGAGATTGGTTTTACAGGTTATCATTTTTGTATCATGCATCTAGAAATCATTATTTTTTAGTTTTATTTATTTAACCAAAATTTGAGATCTAACTTTAAGGGATGCACTAGATTACAAGACATCCACTTGGCAATACTATCATAAATTAAGAAAGACCATGTAATAAAAAACATAGCCTTAGACCTTCAATATTAAAATTTGTTTGTATTGTTGCTCCATCAATGTGACAATCATTATGATAAGGTGACATCAACACATATCTCTAATATGTGAGGCATTTGAACCATCATTTCAATTCTTCATGGAGGAGTGAGGAAACATTATCTAAATGGCATCTGATTGTGGAGTTTCACATAGCCCAGAAAATTGTTCATTTAAAATGGTGAAAATGTCAATGTACAAACAATAGTGATTTTCTGCTATAGTAGAAAAATATATATTTATTTTATTTTTCTTAGAGAAAAAGCAATTATTTTAAAACATAAAAAGAAATTAGATGAAATGTGATTTGCTTTGAAATTTTGTCACAATCCAACAACAAACTCTCACTATCTATAATAAAAATTATTTGTAGTATTTCTCCAACAATATGAGAAGATTATGATAGAATGTGAAAGATTTGGATCATCAATCCAATTCTTGTTAAAGGGGTGAGGAAACATTATCTAAATCATTTTAGCTATCAAATGGGATTCTTTATCCATTAAATCATTTTAGCTATCAAATACGAAATAACATGAGACTTTAACTAAGAACCAAAAGATAAAAAATATTCCCAGCAAAGCTCTTACTAAAGCCTCTCGGCTGATGAATTCTCAAGCTGTGAAAACCCATCTACTTAGGAAAATGCCTGACATCCTATGTTTTGTATGCCTTGTGCTTGTGCTCTGGAAAGCTAGCTGCCTCTTTTTTAGGGCTAAGCGCCGCCGTTACCTGGCCTCCCTCTGTCCGACAGAGGACGCCTTGCTTCTCTACAAGCTCACCAATTATGTCGAATTCAGCTTCCTCTCCCACAAAGCTCTTGAATTCGCACTCTTCAGAACCTTCGCCATTCCCTCCATTTCCAAATTGTTACACTCTACTCAAGAATTCTGCCCGAGCAGTATCCTCAAACGCTATGATGACACAGGCATTCTGACCCAGGAATTCGTTCTGCATCATGTCGACAGTCACAGGGGCTCTCTTGCCATTCAACGCCTCAATTTCATTCACGCCCACTACAACATCTCTAACGCTGATTTGCTCTATACTCTTTCTCTCTTCTTCCTGGAGCCCATCAGATTTACAGCCAAGTAAGCCTTCTACACTCTTTTCTTCTTCTTTTTTTGTTGGGGGTAAGGGGAGGGCGAGGGTAAAAGGGGGTTTCTGCTATAGAGGACTAATTTGCATTTATTTTCAGATATGGTTACAGAAATTGGACGGAAGGAGAGAAGCAGGCGCAATTTGTAGTGTGGCATGGCATTGGAAAGCGCATGGACATTAAGCATATCCCTCACAATTTAGGGGAAATGGAGGCATTTAGCGGGCAATACGAAGCCCAACAAATGGTGTATTCGGAATCGAACAGAGTGATTGGGGATGCCACGCTTGATCTGCTATTGTCAAAGGTACCGGCGTCGTTCCGCCCATTTGCCAGACGGGTGGCGTATGCTCTGTTTGATGAGAGACTTGTGAAGGCAATGGGTTACCCTCCTCAGCCCTACTGGCTGATCTAGAGCGTGGAAAGCATGATAAGGCTGTGCGGGGGCTCATTTGTGCGATGGTGTTTGCTCCTGAGGCCAATGCATTGGTCAGTGCAGAGGATTCCATTGCAAGAAACAGAGGAAGAGCGGGAAGTATATAAACTGAGGTACGATGATTACAAACCGTGCATATATCCGAATGGGTATAAAATCGCGGAGGTGGGAAAAGCACCAGGAGGGAAAGTGGGCAAGACCGGCCAGGGAAGCTTGTTATGCCCCTTAGCCTGCGTCTCTCAAAAAAAGACTACCTGACACCCAGAATTCTATCGAAACGGCGTTCTGCCAAATGAATGTAATTATGCGTGTACAAATAATTACTTAGTGATTCTTTATCGTCCAAGGAACATTTGCAGGTTATGATCAGACCTACATCTACAATTAAGCTCTAAAATATGTTATCTGATGGGATTTTTGTTCTGATATTTAGTTCTCACCCTTCATGAATCAATTGTTGCTGGTAGTGTTCAGCTAGAAACCTATAATGAAATTTGGGACGATATCAATTCGTGTGCATTTGCATCATTATCTCACTATTCCCTATCATTTTAACTCATTGTGAACTAGTAATAGCCCTTTGATTTCTCTTGTGGTGGTGGCACTAAGAAGACAAATGGAGTGGTTACTGCTGGTAGTGGATGTGAAGCAACTACAAATGACAAGCCTGTAATGTGTATTTTAGGAGCTAAAATTAGTTGTTCTTAATCATAATTATTATGCACCCTTCCTTGGAACTGCAATCCACCCAAATTGTAACTATAACAATGAGGATTCCCTAGAAGGAAATAAGGGTTTTCATCCCCAATTCCACAAAGGAATTCTAAGAGGTTTTTTGTCCCCAATTCCAAAAAGGAATTGTTAATTTTGTGGATCAGAATTAAAATTTATCTTCTTCTATGTATTATCTATTACTGAATTGTTGTATATATTTGATAGTCTTCTTTTATGTTGTAGGAGAGGAGGAGCATTTTTATTTCAATGTCCATTCTCACACATTTCATTTGGTATATGTAGTGGGCTGGGTACGGTCAAGCGATGCCTTGACCGGCCATGTCTTGTCTTTTGGACATGGCCTATCAAGACATCACTTGATCGTGCCCCCTCACGATAATAAATGTTTGAATGAGAGACTTCATTTATCTCTCATTCAATCATTTATCTTACCGAGGCTATCATGCATTAACACTCCCTCTTATCTAGGTAAGATAAATGTAAAAGGTATTGGGAGCAATATTCATAAATCGTATGATGTTTATCTTGGGACCATAGTTTCAAGATGTAAATTGCCTCTGTTAGCGATTCTATTCACAAGCTCTTGTGTGGATTGCCTCTGTCGGCGATTCTATCCATGAGCTCTCACGTGGATTGCCTCAGTCGGCGATTCTATCCATGAGCTCTTGTGTGGATTGCCTCAGTCGGCGATTCTATCCACAAGCTCTTACGTGGATTGTCTCAGTCGGTGATTCTATCCATGAGCTCTTACATGGATTGCCTCAGTCGGCGATTCTATCCATGAGCTCTTACGTGGATTGCCTCAGTCAGTGATTCTATCCATGAGCTCTTGTGTGGATTGCCTCTGTCGGCGATTCTATCCACAAACTTTTACGTGGATTGCCTCAGTCGGCGATTCTATCCATGATCTTGAGTTATTGTAAGATCATCACCTTCTAATAACCTCAAAAATACAAATGGAAATCATTTGGAAGTCATCACTTCCTTATGATTTACACAGGGCCCATAAAATAATTATTAGTATTAATAATAATAATCAATATTTATTTATTTAAAAAAAAAATTCAATATTTACAATTTTTACCTCAGAAGTGCTCAATCTTGATTAGTAAGTTGCCTCTCAATCACAAGGTATCTTGAGTTTCTTCTAGAGAACATATTTTTCTGAACATACGTCTAAATTTTTGACTTCAGCAAGGGACGCTTGTTGTTTAAGTTTGAGAGGACAAGTTCTTGCAATGTGGCCATATTCGAGGCTTTCAAGGAGATATCAATCTGATCTTAATCAGATCTTCCTTCAGGCGGTTAGGCTTTATAGAAGGAAACATGGCTCTGATACCATGTTAATTTTGTGGATCTGAATTAAAATTTATCTTCTTCTATGTATTATCTATCACTGAATTGTTGTATAAATCTGGTTGTCTTCTTTTATGTTGCAGGAGAGGAGGAGCATTTTTATTTCAATGTCCATTCTCACACATTTCATTTGGTATATGTAGTGGGCTAGGTACAGTCAAGCGATGCCTTGACCGGCCATGTCTTTTGGACATGGCTGATCAAGACATCACTTGATCGTGCCCCCTCACGACAATAAATGTTTGAATGAGAGACTTCATTTATCTCTCATTCAATCATTTATCTTACCGAGGCTATCATGCATTAACAGGAATTGCAAGAAGGTTTCCATCATTCTAACCTCCACACAACCAAGGGATTTTATTCTTTGTTGTGGATTTATTGTGAATTTAAACATGGATTCTCTAAAGTGAAGAGTGCCAAATGAAGCGAGGTACCACCTTTTTACACCTTTCCAAAATAGGCCCTTGGATTAATATTTCCCTCCAAAGTATTTAATAATACTTTTTATAATTAAGTGCTTTAAAAGTACTTTTCAAAATAATATTAATAATTACAATAATATTATTAGGTTGCCACTTAAATATAAAATTGTTAGGTCCAATTTAAAATAATATTATTCATTCTTAAGCTTTGTGAAGCACAAAAGACATCCTTGATTAGTTTTCAACTCTTATGATTGTAAAGGCCAAAAAGTAAGTTTTTGTGTTTGTTTTGAAATATATAGATTTGATATATCTGAATGCTTCTCATAATATAGTTTGTCAATCGTTCATTCATGGTCGATTTATTTTCATAATAATTTCTCGATTTGATGATTTCAAAGACCAAAAAGATGAATTTAATATTTGTTTAGTAATGTTGGCATCTAGAGTGGAGTAGATTCATTAATTTCAACTCTTTACTTCATTGTACAATATTTTAATGGTAAAGTTCTAGTAATTATGCCTCATCAATTGATCTTTGGGTTTGGACAAGTTCATGTTAAAGTAAGTGATGCATGAAAGCATCATACTATTATTGTAACGTAGGAAGGGTAAGTGTTTACTTGGTGATCTAATGAAGGTAAGGATTGCATTCAATTTTACTTCTCTATATATTAGCAATATAACACATGCATAGTTCTGAAGCTCTTGTTTCTCAATAGTTCCTCCCTTCTTTTACTCTAGGGGAACTACTTTAAAGTTGTGTTAATTGAAGTTTTAGTTTTCACTCATTCTACAACATAAGGTACATACTTTGTGAAGCTAATGATTTGATTAGAATGGAGATAAAAAAAATATTATTAAGCTAATGCCAAATTGGTTTTTAATAATTATGGTATTTTTTGTTATGCAAATAAAACCGTAAGACATGTACGTGCACACACATATGCATAATGCATATGTATATAAATTTGCATGCACACACACACACAGATACAATAGAAAGAAAAACATTTATGTTAACATATTTAAATATGCAAACTTGGCTTTGAGAATTGTATGTTAAATTATAGAGCTTTGAGTACTATAGTGTGTCAAAAGCTTGGTCAAATAGAAGCACCACTAAGGGATCCATCATCTAGACTTTTCTATATCCATTAGATTTTTTGAGATAGTTTTTATATGTTATCAATTTTGCATCATGCATCTAGAAATCATTATGTTTAGTTTTGTTTATTTAACCAAAATTTGAGATCTAACTTTAAGAGATACACTAGATTACAAGACATCCACTTGGCAGTACTATCATAAATTAAGAAAGACCATGTTATAACAAGAGATGCATTTGTGTCATGTTCCTGTCGGTGATGTTATTGATAATGTTTTTTTATTGTAAATGTATTTGGTTGTAAAGATGTTAATCTAGTGTACTTGTTAGAGTTGTTTCATAGGGAGAATGTTAATATAATCTCAAAATATGTAGTAGATGCAAAATACCAACTTATTGATTTATCATGAATGTTTAAGTTACAATTATCTGTGGTAGATAGAATAGTAAAATAGTGTCTTTATGAACATAAGATCTAATGAGTTTTTAGAAAATGTTAAAGAGGAATGATGTAGTAAGTTTATGAGAAGCTTTTAGTAGTGTATTATAACAACCATTGAAATTATAAGTTTGTACACATAATTATGTAAATTTATGTTCTTTCTAGTGGTAAATGGAAGTATCATAGATAAAGAATATTTGAATGTCTGAAATACTCTAGCAATAATAAATGAAAAAGAGTTTGAGAAATAATTATGCAAGTAAAGTTTTCGGTTGGTCTAGTAATACATTGTGACCATAATGCCAAATTCATATGATATTATTTGAAATAACAAATAATGGTAGGCTGAGTACTAGAGATCCATAATTGTTCTTATCCCTTTGTCATTTTGTACCTTCAAAGTTATTGTTGAAGTAATTGTCATAAAACATTATTTGATTTTGTAAGAAATTGCAAAATTTAACTTTATGTAAGTAGTATTGGAGATGAATAAAGGATTGAATATGTACCTTTCCATTTGATATTTTGATACTTGGTCAATGGAATTGGCATTGATGATAATATTTCTTTGATTTAATGTGAAGTGCCTTGTTATTGAGAAGGAATTCTAGTGAATCAAAAAGAAAGTCTCATACATTGTATTTGAACATGTTGATTCTACACAATCCTTGTCTTTTGAGAACATTATCTATATTACATGTTTTAGAACTATTTGCTAATATTTATTTCTCTACATCAATTATGTCTTTTTTGGTGTCTATTTGCAATACATTTTCCTTTTCATTGTCTAAAAAACTATGAAATTTGCAATGATAAAAGAACAAAAGTGTGATTTACCTATGATATACATGTATTGACAAACTATTGAAGTTGACGTTATTTGCTTTTTACTGTTTTCTAATTGACTAAGAATCTGCAACACAAGCAATCCATAAAGTCTATAAGGATCTAATTCATAGGTGGTGTTCAATTGATGTCTAATGATTTTTATGCAAACATTGTAATAGATTGGGCATGCAATACCATACATTGTGTTTAAATTTGTTGATTTTGAACATTGCTTCAATTTTCTTGCATAATGAATATTGCATTATTGGCACTAGATTCTAGTCTATATATGTATGCAAAAAACCTCGAAAAAGCCTATTACGCCTTGTCAATCCCCTGACCACACCCCTCTCATTGCCTCCAAAATTGGGGAGAAAAACAAAGGCAACCCTTCCACTGTTAAACCCACCTCCAAGAAACCCAAGAAAGAACCTAAAATCCTATTAGTCGAGTCTGACACGGAGGATGGTGTGACCCCGCGAAGATCCCACAAGTTTGCTGGCAAACCCCGAATGAAATAAATTATTGTTAGAAAGAACTATGTTAATGAGGAGGAGGAAGATTCTGAGAAGGCAGAAAGTGATAAGGTTGAGGATGAGATGGAGGCTACAGAAGGCTCAGATTCCTCTAAGCTGGGTACTAAGGCCCTTGACTCTGAGATAAACAAGGATGATAATAAGACCGCCTCCCCTTATTCTAACACTTTCCCCCCACATATCTTTGAGGAGGATGGAAGAAAGTCTGAGGGCGGGCAGACTGCCGCTAAAGGTGGGGAGAAGAAGGAGGTGGTGCAGTGTGCGGGTTGTAATGCTATCTCTGAGGACCTGAATGGTGTGAAGAAGAAGTTAGATTATCTGGAGTCCCATGTCAACAAAATTGGGAAATTTGCCATAAAGGTCATGCACTCCTTGTCTACTTCAATGTGCCTATTGCACTAGGAGAAATTGGATCAGGGCAGGCTGGAAGGAAACACCACGAAAGAACTATTGAGTTCCTTGCTGAAGATTGGACTGGGCTCATGCTCTCATAGCACTTGGGAGTTGGAAAACATGTTTAATGGTGGAAGCTTTTCCTTTTTGTTATAGTTTTATTTTCTGGATCGGTTGGATCCCTGTTAAGTTTAAGACTCTTGCTACTTTCCTCAGTTATTATATTATGAACAATATGTTGTTTATGTATTGTTTCAGGTGCTATTTGGATGATATTGGTTTCAATCTTGGGTTATCCAATAGCTATAGGCGATTTTTGTTTTTGATGTTTAAGGTAGGGATTGGTTGACTGTTGTTTGGCAGTTGTGTGTGTGTTGGTTTAGCTCTCTTTTGAGGCTTGCTATTTTTTTGGGTCAGCACCCTGTTTTGGTTGCTTTATTATAAAAAACAAGTAGATCATATGTAAATTTAAAGATTTCAGATGCTATATTCTTGCAATTGATCATTGTGTTCACTATGTTGTTTGAATGTACATGGCCTATTCTGACCATATATAAAAAATAACATTGCAAGAAATAATTTGAAGCATTTTGAAAATGTTAAACATGACTAGTAAGGATAGAAAAGTTACTCCTCATCATTGGTAGAGTTCTTAAAACATGATAATTTGCATCGACAAAAATATATATTTGTAGTAGTTAACATAGAAAAGAACATAGTTTTGTGGCTATGATAGTAAAGCATTAGCATAAATAGATAGTGGAGGTAATGTGACTAACTAGGAAGAGATTGTGAAAGGAGGGGGTGGAGCATTGACACTTTCATTTGGAGACTCTAGTTCTATAGTGGATGTGGATGCTGGAGAGGAAGCAGGTGCCTGAGGAGGAATGTGTGTATATTAAAAGAAGACTGCTTTAAAGACATTTGAGACCCTAGTTGTTAGATATTGACCCAAGTTGGCACTATGTGCTTCTAGAGCATGCATAAAAACCAATTGATAGTTGTTGTTGATGCCATTTGTAGGTCTTTGTAAACATAGGAAGCTACATCAAATTATTTTAGCATGTCATGGAAGAATATGTTACCGATAAGTGCATGACCCTATGTTGTATCATAATCAGAAATAGCTTCACTGTAACCAGTTGATGGAAGAAGATAATCTTTAATATATGCATTTGCCACCTTCTACATGATTTATGAATTATAGTTTAAGTCTATGCTATTTGATAAGAAGCATGATGCAACATCAGAAGAGTAGACTGTGCTTGAGCGATTCTTAAGAAATTCATCACCTAATATGAAACTGAAAGATTGTTCAACACACAGACAATAAATAGAAAAAATGTTTGCTAGTGTGGTAGACTCAATTTGCCCTAGAATGGGGTAGTCCCAGTTCTGTCATGGAATGTAGATACGCTTATTTGTTGCCACCTTAGACATTGTAAACCACAACTGGAATTAAATTTTCAATATTTCTGCAACTAATACTAGTCAATATTAGATTCCTTATTAGTGGTCATTACAAAGTTCAAGCTCATTTTATGAAAGAGAAATTACAAATGCATATCAACGTAAATGAAAAAAATAGCGTGGAACTATAAGTAGGTACACATAATAATATACTACAGTATCATAGGTTCAATATAAGTTTGTTTCAAAATTGTAATTATTCAAAATATCATTTTTAGAGTACCGTTATCATTGTCAAATCTACATAGAAAATAGTCAAACACCAAACAAATAGCAAATGAGTATTATGCTACTCATGGCCAATATTATAAAATGGGAAGTCTTCTTCACTAGGATGAGCAATGTAATAAGTATTATCATTTCAAGTATGACTATTGGAAGTCCCATTTGTATCATTTGTTCATACTCACTCGACATCCCAACTATTTTTCTGCAACATAATTTGCTCATCTTGATGTATTGATTTGCTCCAAAACATATGCTAGAAAATGTCATGAATTTAAGCATACATTTTAAAATATTTTACTTAATAGGAACTTAGTAATTGTCAAGCGGAGAAGAAGAATTTGTAAAAGCTCCAGATAGCTCTAGATCAAATCATTGAACAAGGTAAATGAAAAAATGAATCTAATCAGAGCTATAGAAAAGTTTCATGAAATACAAGTACAAAGTGCTTAAATATGAAACTTAAATACTCAAAAGTATTATGGTCTTGTCAATGTAACTCTGCAAGCGTGATGCAAAGTACAAAGTGCTTAAATAGGAACTTGTACACATTCTCAAAATTCTCTAGATTACCAATTATTGTCACATTTATGTTGATCTTAATGCCCTAATGAATCAATTGGGTGGTGTAAAATTTTGCATAATTTTCCACCAAACTTCATTGCAAGCTCTACACTTTGTTCTATTTTTTTAAGTCACACCTTGGCTACAATCTCGGAATAAATTTCATAGTGTGGTTGTTTTGTGATGTTCCCACTAGCCGCTTTCCAAATGAAATAATTACAAAGAGTAGAGGGGTTTTTAGTGGAATGTTCAATGTTCACATGGTCATTGTAAGACATGTGCTTGATCTTTTAATCCAAATCAAGTGTGTTAAACCTATTGAAGAACATGTTATCTTTAGAGCACACAAGAGGAGGCAGAACAAAAATGTTGACACGTTTTGCATTGTTTATAATACAATACCAAAGAAACTTATTAGCAGACTGAATATTTTTCTAACAATGACAATGAAAACTAAATTTTCAGTGACATTTAAGCTATTGGTTTGTGCTCTTATTATAGTTACTTGCAATATATAAGATATGCAAACATGAGACAACTTTTAAGTTCATACCATTGATTTTGTTCATTGGTAGGCAAGCAGATTTTGTATCTGTCAACTTTTTTATAATTGCACTTAGAAGTTTAGATGCACCAATATTAGCATCATGCGAAGAAGTAGTTGCATTCAACATGCATTGAGAGATAATATGCGTTGCATTTTTCTTTTTACTTTCTTCATTAGGAAAACTAAAATCTAAAAGTGGGAAGTATTCTTGGACTATTTGATCCAATAAACCTATACCTAGATAAGTATCCTCTATAACAACTTCTTTCAATCCAGGTATAAATGCATCTGATGCAAGTGGATTAGAGAAGGCAGTTGGTACCGTGCAAACAAGATTGTCTAACAATTAAGCAAGCCAATCGCTCCCACTGTGATTAGGAAAAATGCTTTTGGAAGGATTCAAATTACGAATAATGTCATCAACTTTGGTGGACATAGAAGAAGTAGAATGATTAATATTAGATGAGGGATGGAAACATGAAATGGAACTTGTATTAATGGAGTTGTTCAAACCAGTATTCTGATAAGAGTCTTGAGAATAAAGATACTTGGAAGCAAATGAAGATGTTAAATTACTCTCCATATTTGAATTTTCCAAATATCGGTTATGCCAAACCTACTTGTAGTTTCATGTCCACTCCTGTTTTTGTTGTTTGTTGCCTCAAAAATAACATCTTGTAAATATTTGCAAATACCTTTGACCATATGGTCATTGTCCCCTAATACATCTCTTGAATTTGTCTAGATATAATTAGAGGATGGATCAGATTGCATTATGTTCATAGCTTGAGTCAGCAATGTGTCTAGTTTGGAAATCGATTCCTATTTTGAAGATGACAAAATATTTTGTTTAAATATATTGCATGGCAATGAATAACTATAATCAAAATTTATTTTTTTCATTGATCTAGTAGCTATGCCATAAGCATTAGCTACTTGTTTAGTTGTATCAAATGTGCCAAGCCATCAACGTCGCTTAGATTCAGGATCTCTAATTTCTATGACATATCGACCCCATGGAGGTCTCCTAACACCTATGTATCTATTTTGCTTTCCATGATATTTGAATTTCTTCAAATTCAATTTTAGAAATTGTTTTATGTTGATTTTCTTCTGCAAACTCTTGAGAACTTGACTGCATTAGCAATCTGTCCATTTTCTTTTGGATTCCCTAGTTTAGGTAGACATTTTCATCAAGATATGTATTGAGGTTACTATGGCTTTGTCTATCAAATTTGGGTTGTCAACTACTCAAATTTCAGCATGTATGCTAACTTAATTTTTGAAATACAAGTGTAGCTAGAATTTGATTTTATGGTACATCCTGATATGTAGCTATAAAAATGTATTGTAATGTTATTTATTTGAAAAGTTAATAAAATTTATTGAACATGTTTAAGAAAATGAGATTAGAAAATTGGATGTGGTACATACTTAAATTATATTGCTCAATACACTTATGGCCAGATACAAGTCAACTTTCAACACCTATTTCAGTAGATGCAACACAAGTTCAATATTTTAGATATGTATACCAATAAGTAGCATGTTAGACAATCATTTGTATGCACAAAGCGATTGATTTTCAGAGCATGTCTATATTTAGTTTCTGAATATAGATAAATATGTCAAAGATTTCATATTGGCTCATTATTTCATTTAAAATATTGTTATATTATTAAATTTCTATTAAATTGAGCAAAACAAAAAAATCTACTAAAGCTATATCATCATTATTATTACTATATGTTCAATGAATTGATTCAAATAATCACATATATGCATATTTAAGTGTATATAGATATTTATATAATTTTCTTGCTCTCATTGGTATTAATAGATAGATTGGGAACTCCATTCATTTATGTTTTGATCTTATATTTGTATAATATATAAAAGAATTAATTAAAATAATTTTTTAATTATATTTTGTGTTTCAAATTAAACACTTTTTCTTATAAAATATATATATATTTTGCCGATATTTGCCGATTCCTTGTGGGGTTTGACCCCCACCGGAATTGTCTCACGCCGCGAAAACGCGGATTTCCCGTTGCCGGCGTTTTCTTCCCGACAGGCTTTATGCGACAGCTCATGCAACGCGTGTTTGGGGTTTACAGTCCGCCTGTGGTGTAGACTGGTGTGGCTTCCTGCATGCGGGATGCGTCTTCATCCCGACTCGTATTGCTGGCAACGACTGCTTAATCATTTGGATTCGGCTCCCCATCATTTATTGAGTGACAGTTAATTGCAATTGCAGGGCAAAAGAAGGTAGGAGCTTGCAGAAGAAGATCAAGTAGTAAGATTGAACGCTCACGAAGACTGCGATTTGTTCGTTAAGAGACGGTAAATACTTCTAAACAGGGTATTCGTTTTTTTGTGCTTTCAGAACAAAATTTATGATTGTTCATTTCGTTTGTAAATCGCAGAGCTAAAATAAACCTTTTAGTGTTAGGGTTCGTTGTTCGTTGGTGTGCAAAATGCTCTGTCATGCCTATAAATATATTTTTGCTGTCTGATTATTTTTGTAGCAGGATTGCGTATGGCTGAAACTTCGAAGGCATTTAATCTTGCGGTTAGGCTTCATATTTGAGATTTTATGGTTTCTTGGGGTTTCATAAGATTTGATTTTCAATATTTTGTGCTGTAATCAATTTTTTTTGGAGATGCTTTGTATGACAAGCGTAATTTTTTTTATTTTGTTTGTAATAGTTCTCTTTGCTTTGTTTTTTCTTGAAATATTAAAATTTAGTTGTGATAGCTTTGTAATGTTTGCAGTTCGTTTAAAGAAACAATGGCGGCCTCTGTCACATTGAAATAAATTTTAGTAGTGATAATAGCTTTGTAATGTTTGCAGTTCGCATAAAGAACATTGGTGAGATGAAAATGGTTTTGTTATTTGGCTGTAGATTCTGCCATTTATCTCTTTCCTGCAGGTTTCAAACAGAGAAATTTATATGCGCAGCAGTATAAACATATTTTTATGAGCTGTGCTGGTTTTTTAAGTTGAGATATTCTGAGCTTCATTTTTAAAGCTTGAAAGTCATTTTCAGGCATAGAAGAGATCAAAAGATAAAATTAGCGGCCGTGATAAGTTCATCCAGAACATGAAACTGGCGTACACAAAGCGTGTAACCGTGCTCAAGATTCCGTCGACCGGTTTGGGGTTGCTCTTAAATTCTAGGCTTGGCTCTGCATTACCACGAAAACCTTGTTGTCTAACTTGTAGTGAACTCTACATTCTGTTTATAAGAGGTCTTCTCTGGCGTTAAGTGTATTACAATCTGCGACAACTAATGTATTAACCAAACCACGTGTATTGTTCGAGTCCCACGATTTAATTTTATCCTTATTTTCCGCATCGTTAGGAGTCCTATTTTTTTTCAGTCATTGACCAAATTTGTAGGTACCCTTATTTTGCCGAATGCCTTAGAAGATTCTCCAATTTAGTAAGAGAATGCGTTTGAGTTACAGCAAAATTTTCGGCCATTTACAGCAGGAAAAATATTTTATTTGAGGCAGCTTTCCTTGGATTTTGCTTTTCTGGTTTGTAATCAAGTTTCGTGTTGGCTTAATGACATCTCACGCCCTAAATCGTCGTAATATTGTTGTACATTCATGTGAAACAGTAAAACAATTTTTCGCGATGTAGTGAATGATCGACTGAATGCGTTTTGCTTTTGTAATGTGGATGAACAGGCGTAGCGAGGTACGAATCGGATAGTCATAGGATTACTTGAACCTGTTGAATGAAAGTGTATTTTGTGGTAGATCAAAGTTCGACTCACGGGAGGATCTTTAAAAGTTTTTTATTAAGCTCGAGAATTCGAGGCAAAGCGCGGTGCCAAAAAGTAGTGGTGGGTAAAAAAACCCATAAAGTAACAATCAGGTATGCCTCTGACAAATGTCTTGTCTTGTCCTCAAGTTGCTTTAATATCTGTGGTACTCTGTTCCCATTAGCTTTGAAATTTTCCCAGTGCAAAATTTTGAAATAATCCCCTGAATTAAACTACCTTAAATTATCAAAATAAATCTTGTTACTCAGAACTTCTAATATTTTTGGTTTCAAATATTTACCATTACAAGCTTCCCCATGGTGGCATGATCTATGTCAGAAAAAAGGTTAAACCTTGTTTTGAGTGAGGTTACAATAAAATCAAATTGAAGCTAAGTATGCACAGAAGATCATGATATACTATGTTCTTGATTTTCTGGAGGTTTTATAGATCATGATATACTATGTTCTTGACTTCCCATCGCTACAGATAAGGATTGGAGATTGCACCGTCCAGATGTTTGATTTGTGTCATTAAGGATTTTGGATGGTAGTGGGGGAATATAATCAATTGTTGTCTGATTTCAAATTTTCGTTAATACTGTCCTCGTTACCAGTGTTTGAGCATTTCTATAGAGCCTTCCAAAATTTCAATGCAAGCATTACCTGTGTTTACAATTTTGAAGGTGGCTAATTGTTTTAGTTTATCATATCTTTTCTTCTTTGTGATTCATGAAAGAAGCAATTCAGCAATTCATTGTTAAATTTTACTTCGAATTTTTGTACAATAAAGAACCAGCAAGCGAATTATGGATTAAATCTATAAGCATCTAGATATACTTTCTGTTATCCTGTCTTGCTTTCTTCTTCTTCTTCCTGATGATGGATCATTCAGTTTGATCTGAAATGTCAAGGAAATAACTTACACAGCTGTTACCAGAAGCATGCACAATAATGTTATGGACTGCGGAAATCATCTCTACAACTGCAAGAGAAGAAAATAAGCAATTTTCTCACAAATAAATAAGTTAATTAGAAGAATAAAAATAAAGTCCTTTAAGCTCAGAGACTGGTATATGCTGCTAACAATGATGTCTATTACTTCCCTAAATTGAGAATTACAACATCCAGAATGGTTATATAGTATATATGCCTGCTCTAAATTGTGAATTGCAATGTTCTCGTTTCCCCTAAGTTCTGTAAACTGGAAATTTTAGGAGATTATGTTTGTGATTTTTTGTTTTCCCAATTTCATAGATTAAATGCACTTTAGATGGAAGAATTTTCCAATTTCCTATAGCAAAATTGGACATGAGGTAGAACAAATTTCCTATAGCAAAATTGGACATGAGGTAGAACAACTTTCCAATTTCCATACAAATAGGAGACAATTTAGAGAAGGGTATCAATTGAGCCCTTATAGCTCATAAAATGGTACAATGCCATAGGTATGCACGACTGCCCTAGATCTTCTGGGATGTAGAAACACAAACATTTAAATTTGAATATTGATCACAGACTGACAGAAAGACAATTTAGAGAAGGGTATCAATTGAGCCCTTATAGCTCATAAAATGGTACAATGCCATAGGTATGCACGACTGCCCTAGATCTTCTGGGATGTAGAAACACAAACATTTAAATTTGAATATTGATCACAGACTGACAGAAAGATCGCACATGAAGCTTACTTATAGCAGTAAGCATTATGGATAACAAGGATCAAAAGTTCTTCTAAAAGATTGATATGAGAAAAGGGTAAGTCAATGGCTTTGGATCTAAGTGAACATTCAATAGCATCTTTTGTGCAGAAACTTACTTCTATCATAAAGAGAGAGGAATATGTTGTGGGCCTTATCTTACTTAAGGAAATGGCTAGAGATCATAATTATTTTTATTCATGCATAGGATGAATCGTAGAAAAGCATATGCCTGGACTAGCTTTAGCTTATGCTTGTCTGTCTACACAGTACAAAGAGTTCCATTTAACAATGAAGCTCATTATAAGTTGTTATAGAGTATGCCTGACGTCCTCTTTATTTATTTAGTTTCGTCAAGCAAAGGGGCTACTTCATAAAGGTTGTCAGCAACAGATCTTTTGAAACAATTTTTGATTTTCTTGGATAGTTATCCACAAGGGTGAATTAGAATCTGTGGATTACCAATTTTTGGTGTGAGTACATATTACAGTTAACAATCATATCATGCTTTCCAATCTGTAAGCCATTTCTGCAATGTTATGGAAAAGAGGAGCTTGCATTTGTGTTAATCATAACATATTTATCAGATCCATTATATTTCTGAGTTTGTCTCCTTATGTTGCTATTCCATTTAGAATGAACTTAATGAAGTGATATTTGTGATGTGTTATTCCTTATTATTAACTGCAGTTTTTGAAATATACTAGTATTGAATTTGTCTGATATTAATTACATGTTCTGATTGCTTTACTGTGTCTGCAACTGTTATTGACGGATTGGGACAGAGGACATTCTTTTATTAGCCAAATTGTGGATTTTCATTATGAAGCTACATCGCTGGTTAGGGTTTGGGGTTCTGGTTCAGCAGTTCTCCCATTTTTCTCCCGGGTTTGCTACAGCTGGTGTTTATATATATATATATATATATAACACAGCTGATAATTGATAGTTCAATGCCAATTGTCAAAATGTTGAATTTAAGTCAAAATGGTTTATATTAGTAGCTGCATATGGAAAATTAATACAAATCGTCATACTGTTCAACTTTGAGAGCATCAACGTTGTATGTATATATATATAACACAGCTGATAATTGATAGTTCAATGCCAATTGTCAAAATGTTGAATTTAAGTCAAAATGGTTTATATTAGTAGCTGCATATGGAAAATTAATACAAATCGTCATACTGTTCAACTTTGAGAGCATCAACGTTGTGTCTGTTACATTACAAGTTAGAAACTTGAACCAAAAGCACCTCTATTTTAACTTCCACGAGCTGTACAATGCAAATCCTGTATAGCAGTTTCATGCTCCTCATCCTTGATTGAGACTATAAAAAGTTGTTTGTTAGGTTTTTTTTTTTAAACATTAGAAGTTGGAAACTTAGAACCAAAAGCGGTGCCAGTACAACTCCCACTAGCTGTACTATGCAATTCCTGTGTAACAGTATCATGCCCCTCATTCTTGATTGAGACTATGGAAAGCTGTTTGTTAGGGTTTTTAATATTTTTTAACATTATAAGTTAGAAACTTAGAATCAAAAGCCACACCATACAACTTCTACTAGCTGTACGGTTCATTTTCTGTGCAGGAGTTTCATGCCCCTCATGCTTGAATGAGACTATGGAAAGCTGTTTGTTAGGGTTTTTAATTTTTATTATTTTTAAAAAAATGACAGTTTGGCTGAAATCAGGCCTAATCCACAGGCCTGGGGCAGGACCTTGAATGAACCTGGCCCAGATCCTGTACTTGGTTTGGACTGGTTTGTGTTCAGTGAGGGTTCTTCTGAACCTGGTAACAAAATTAAGAAGTATACTGTAGAATTAAACAGTACCCAAACCCATATAGCTGGGGTTTATCCAGTAGACCTAAGAAGCTGAACCAAAAGGAATACTTAAGTATAGCCTAATAGCCAGACTCTCCATAAAGATAGAGGGATTGTCTATTTATTATGAGATGATTCTCGAAGATAATTCCGGTATTTGCTTCATTTTTGTATGTTGCAATATACAATTATTCTCTAAATTTGGTTCTTGTTTTCACTTTGTTTTGAGCACATAAAGTTGTATTATCTGGCTTCATTTACCCTTGTATCTGTGGTTTCTTCACTTTTTAATGGTCTTAATGTTTTATCGACCTTTGTATATTTTTTTAATTAATTGTTGAGCTAATGGTGCCATATTTTGTTTTCTTGCATTTTATCTTGCACTGTACAGGACAAGATGGTTAATTTTGGGAAGAAGTTGAAGGAACGACAGTTCCCAGAATGGCAACGGTATGTTCTATTCGAAGCAATCAGTGCCATATCTTGCAATGCGACTTCTTCTCTGTTCTTTTGTTATTTATGTTTCTCAAACTTCTGTTTTCATTGATAACAGTCAATTCTTTTATACGTTATAACATGACATGGAAACAATTGCTCATTGTCTTGTTCCTTGCCATTTATTAATCCATGATGACACCTTAAAGTGGTATAGGTTTTCTGATACATTTGAGCTCGGAATTATCAAACAATCTGGGCTTTTGTTTACTGCTTGTTTTTATGTTTTAGCTGGTTGCTTGTCAGACTTATTGTTTGATTTATATTCATTATGTTAACATCACTATACGCTTGTTGTTTATCGAAATATCACTAATTGTTTTACCAACACAACTGTTTTTGAATATCGTGCATTCCCTTTGTTTATGCCTGCCTATTGTGCCTTTTGAAATACCTTAATATCAATGCTCTATTTGTCCTCTTTGTATATCTGATGAAACATCACGACTATTACTAATAATTGTCTGCTGGCCATATTGTGATTCACTGAATGCAAGACGTTATTTCTTCATGGGACTTGAATGTTGTTTTGTTTTTTGTTATGTCATTTCTGAGATACTGAAATCATCTCAAGAATGGTAATAGGATTTACATGAATTAAGAAGATGCCTTGGCACCTTGCCATTCATTTGGTACCAAAAACCAGTTAAAAACATTTGTTTTACAGCTATTTCATAGTTTCTGAGGCAATTTTGATTTATTTATCAGGTACCATGTCCCTCGCTCCTGGTTACACCCCACAAACAATGTATTAGTATTACTTGAGGAAATTGGTGGCGACCCATCTAGAGATCACAGAGCAGCAGCAGCAGAAGAGCAGCCCTGAACTTGATGCTATCAGCGGTTCCTCTCTCATCAGTGGTAAAAACTACACCCAACTTTTAATGAAATTAGATTTCCACAGTTTATGATTTTTGATTGCTATTGTTTTTAGATTAGACTGTGCTGGATAAACAAAATAGTGTTAATTTCTCCTAAATTTTATTATAGCGTAGCGAAACAATCTTTCTGAGATTTATAAATGTACAGTGTGAGTCGTCATGCCCCTATTTTCGGTTTCCAGCATTTCAGCTATCCATTTATTTTTTCGTATGCTTTTATTATCATGCTCAATTATTTGCAAACTTTTTCTTTTCTGCAATGGGTGAAATATTGTGATTTATTTTAATGAAATTGGATTTCCACAGTTTATTATTTTGATTGCTATTGTTTTTAGATTAGACTGAGCAAAATAGTGTTAATTTTCCCTAAATTTTATTATAGCGAAGCGAAACAATCTTTCTGAGATTTATAAGTGTACGGTGTGTGTCGTTCATCGTTCAATTATTTGCAAACTTTTTCTTCTCTACAATGGGTGAATTTAAATGCATTTTTCTGTTATAAAAAAATTGTTTTCTGTTGTTGACAACACATTTACCTTGTGGAATATATATGCTATAAAAAGCTTTGGCTTCTGAAAGATTTTCGATTTTCACAGTTATACATAATATCATGTATCTGGATGCTATTCTGTAATGTTGTTAATTCTGACGTTGAGTCTTCTCTTCAGGAAAACTACAAGAACATTAATTCTGACGTTGAGTCTTCTCTTCAGGAAAACTACAACCAACTTCTCATGATACCTTAAATCCCTAATTAATTAAGGTTTTTTCATTGTTTTTTAGCACAATCTGGAGCCCTAATTAATTAAGGTTTTTTCATTGTTTTTTAGCACAATCTGGAGTGCTAGCCATTGGGATGTGGTTCGCTATCAAAGATTTGTCATATTTCATTAGGTTGCAAAGGCAAATCGTATGTAGATGACCTTGAATTGATGTATGTCATGTGGTTCGCTATCAAAGATTTGTCATATTTCATTAGGTTGCAAAGGCAAATCGTATGTAGATGACCTTGAATTGATGTATGTTTCTAATACATGTTAAGGACGTTAAGATGGAATGGTTAAGAGATGTGCTATCTTTTTTCTCAATGTAAAATAGAGTCTGCGAGTTGCTGTAGATATGGCGTCTCCTCGGCCAGCTATTCTTTCTTGTATGATTACATTGAGTGGAAGTTGTTAAGAAATTTGTATGTTGATTATAGTTGGTCCATTCTTTATGTGGGATATAGACAGCTGATCAATTCTCTTTTGCCCTTGGGACCAGTTAAAGTCTTTTGAGTTCTTCACTTAAAGGATATAACTTGTATGCTATTTGTTAGTATCACATTCATATTGACAATGAATTTTGAAAGCACTTTGAATTAACTATGTGTTTACGTAATTTGTGGTGGCAGGTGTGGGAAGAAACAATGCTTTTGGAGGAGATGGCACGGGACCGTTCTCACTATAGGACAGATGTTTTCTATCTGAAAATGTCTCCATTTCTCTTCGTGCCCACATTCATAAATCAACTCAGGAGAAAATCAGGCCTTATACACAGGGGATGCTTGTTATTCTTGAATACCATTCTTGATGGGTGACAAAAAATGGAGAGATTATTTGGGCAGGTCACCAATTATCCAGTCATTGCTGAACCAATCATTGATTTCAGCAAGGATAAGAGAGTCCACTGATTTGCAGAGATGATAGTTGGGCTCAACATACATGACGAATTAAGTGTGAGACGAATTAAGTGTGAAATGTTTTGAGCCTTAAATTCATGTGATGTTATGGTGGGAGTTAATGGTGAATAAAGAACTAAAAAATGACTCAACCTCAACCTGATAAATTGTTCTTGAATCTTTATGTGGACATCGATATGTTGACAAGAGAAATTGAAATGTTAGAGGAAAGAATTAGAGATTGTTATGTCATCGTAGATATAAATGACAAAATTTGCCTTTCAGAATATTACAACATGCTTAGCATAAAAATTTGTATTGTCTTATGATCTATGTCCTTGTCCTTGTATAATTATCAAATTATGTTGTTTATAAATTGCTCTTGAATCTTTATATATTTCAATTATACATATTTGTAATAGATAAGATTCTTACCAACTTGATTTTAGTCAGTTTAACGGCTGATTCTGGGCATTTGTGCTCAGAATAAAATAAAAGTTCGTTTGCATGATGACATAGCTACAAATTTAATCATCAGGTTTTAATTATTAGCCACTTTTATGAATATTCATACTCTATAATTTTTTTGATCTCCGAAGAGACAAGAACCAAGAGATAACAGCATAGCCACTATAATTTTTGATCTCTGAAGAGACAAGAACCAAGAGATAACAACAACAGATCTAATTGTTATCGGCAGAGACAAGAACCAAGAGATAACAGCATAGCCACTATAATTTTTGATCTCTGAAGAGACAAGAACCAAGAGATAACAACAACAGATCTAATTGTTATCGGCAGTACAAATTGGACCTTTTCCAGGTACAACTGCTAGTTTAATTAAATAGATCTTATTAGAGCAAGATGAGAGTCTATAGTAGATGAATAATACCCTTGTCCTTTTCTTTTTGCAATTTCCGTTTAGAACGGTTCTATTCACCGTTTCCATCATACCCTCGTCGTGTCTGTTCGCTGGATGCAAGAGTAGGCGGCCTATTTTACTTTGACCCACATCAGCAGTGGGAGAAAAAGAAGGTAGAAAGGGGATATAAATATACCCTTTACATCCCACATAACTTACAATTGATATCCTCTTAAATGTGGATTTATACTATTCATGTATTTTATGTTTTAATTATAATAATTAAAATTTTATTTTATTTTATTTTTATACAAAAGTTTTTTTATTTAAGAAATGTATTTTTCTACTTTATTCATATTATTTACTATATTATATTTTTCATTTTAACACGTAACATAAAAAATATGATAATTATGGATATATTTATTTTGTTTAATTAAAAAAATAAAATATATAGATAAGATATCTTAATATAATCAAATTTATGATTTTAATAAATATTAAATATTCAAGCATTAACATAATAAATTTGATCAAATATAAAATATTCGAACATTAAAATAATAAATTCATGACGTTATGACTGATAATTTAAGAAAAAATGATTATTTTAAATTTTTTTATTTAACTAAAGAATTTCGTTTATATAAAAAATCTATGAATTATTTAATTTATTCATAATTGTCATAGATTAATATTCTAGCAAGTAATATTTAATTATTAGTCAATATTATGTAAAATTTAATTTTTAATTATCTATATATTTTATTTTTATGATGTGTTATTAAAAAATATTATAAGTTACATATATTTGATTCAAATCTTGTAGGTATGTCTTATCCAAGATTAGATTTTGAAAATGAAAAGAAGCAAAGAGAATATCACAAGAATATGCCTATATATTTGATTCAAATCTTGTAGGTATGTCTTATCCAAGATTAGATTTTGAAAATGAAAAGAAGCAAAGAGAATATCACAAGAATATGCCTAAACTATATGACAGTATTAAATACATCACATTAACATTTCACATGAGTTAGTGAATTGTGAATTCCATGGACTATTACCTACAAATGTAATATTGTTGTGGGTAAAATTGACAATGGAATAAGTTGTTCATGGTGAAAATTTAAATTTGGTATGTAAAGAAGTTACTTAAAATAACAACTTATAATTTAAAGAGGTCATAGAAATTCATGTGGGTAAAATTGACAATGGAATAAGTTGTTCATGGTGAAAATTTAAATTTGGTATGTAAAGAAGTTATGTAAAATAACATTAAAAAGTGAACTTATAATTTAAAGAGGTCATAGAAATTCATGTTTAATAGATATATAAATATATGATGAATGAATACACCTTTTAACCATATTTTAAAATTGTTAAATTTTATTTGGATATGAGAAGAATATTTGGTATGTAAAGAAGTTATGTAAAATAACATTAAAAAGTGAACTTATAATTTAAAGAGGTCATAGAAATTCATGTTTAATAGATATATAAATATATGATGAATGAATACACCTTTTAACCATATTTTAAAATTGTTAAATTTTATTTGGATATGAGAAGAAAGAGACAATAATAAAAAATCACTTATATTTTACACTTAGGAAAACTTTCACAATTTTTTTCCCAGATTTCTCTTTCATAGTTATGAGGATGATCCCATGATTGTGAACTTGATATAGGATAAAATAGATGGAATATATCATGATAAACATAATGTTTAGGAATTAATGCATATATTATAGATGGATGTTCATGACAAACATAGTGTTTAGGAATTAATGCATATATTATTGATAATAGATGGATACATCAAGTGTCTAAGAACATGAACAGAACATGAACATGTGTGCATAAAAGTAGGGTGTTAATAAGTATAGAATCCTATGCCAATAAAGATGAGGTAAAATCTATGTAAATGTGTTTGACTTTACACTAGAGTATTGACATTTGCCATCATATATATATATGGAAACATTGTCAAAAATAAGCATAAAATTAAACGAAAAAATTGATATTTTTTTACCCTTATAATTTATATAGAAAAATAAAACTATTGAAATAATTAAAGATAAAGATTAAAAATTTAAACAATAAATCTAACATATATCTTTCATCTAAATTATTAATCTTATAAATTATATAAAAATTTAACTCAACCTATACATAAACTTATTTGAAAGACATTAAAAGACATTAATTCAACTCAATTAAAATTGAACTTTACAATTACATATATTGAAAACATGAAAAATTAAATTAAATAAATTATTAATTAAAAATATTAAAAAAATTAAATTTAATAATTTAAAATTAATTGTTAATATATTAAATAAATATAATATAATCAACAATGTAAATAAAATAAAATAATTGTTATAGTAAAATATAAGGGAAGAGCACCAGTAGCTATCATAGCTAACTTCGCACACCCACAGATCCTAAACGGTACATCAGATTTTGATTTTTGTTTTAGTTGTCTTCGTATGCAACTTAACTGCTTATAGCTATTGATCTAGCTTCTGGGTAGTAACGATGTACGTTGTGGAATCAGTTATGCGCACAAAGGTCAAAAAGTACACATTTCAAAGTGTCGCTTGATACCTAACTAAAGATGGTACAGTAACCATCAACTCAAAATCACTAGTACTTGTTGACAAATGTCCCAATAGTGGTGCACAAATGTTCCAATAGTGGTACACAAATAGGACAAATGTTCCAATAGTTGTGCACAAATGGGCCAATTAATTACAAAAAATGATCGGCTATTGGTACAAAACAAATTTATTAATGGTGTTTTCACTGTGACGGCTATTGGGGGCTCAACATGACAATAAGGTGACGGTTATTGCAGCTATGTTATCTATTGGTGCTCTTCACCTACTCTTTAAAATAAAATTAAAAACAACTTTTATATAAAAATATATTTTGTTTACTTAAATAAAATAACATTTCACTTTTTAAAATGTTCCTTAGTATTTAAGTTCATTCTGTCTAAAGTGTATATTTACATTGGATTTTTCACATGCTCCAGTCTCACTAAAATAGGTACAAATAGGCACTTGCTCTTCCAGGCAGCAAATAGTGGATGACAAGGGGATAACCAAAACGACAAATAAAACCGTTTGAAACCTCATGACTACTTTCACAGAGGAAATAAACAACATTACAAAATAATGTATCATAATGAAATAAATAATTGCATGGATAGGGTAGAATAATTGAACTGATTTTAAGACCACAAAGTAGAGAAAAAAATCTCATGATTTGTTGTCTATCACAAATTAGATGCTTTACACAAAAAGCTAAAAAGTAACAAATTAACTCAGATCTTTGATATCTATTCATATCTTTATTGAGTAATTTTGTTCACGAGTTGTTTTCCTAAAAAAGAAAAGGATCTTGAAATTTGATTTGCATTTGACATTTTTAGGCCACTTACATGATTTTTGTCTATTACACAATGTATTATCTCTTTCACATCTTTTCCAATGCAACCACGAATTGCATTGGAATAGCTTCATAGATTGTCCTACTTCATATTTATTGCAGTTTTAGGAAAAAGGTCAATATATTAGTTGGCTCCAAAAAGAGCAAATGGCCCACTATCACAATGTGACACAATGCACCACTATTGCAAAACAATAGTCATAGTTGTCCACATTTTAAAATTAATCAATAGTACTATAAATTTGCTAAAAAAATTTGGAGAGAACAATTCAAGATGACATCATCCCAATAAGAGTGTACAATGCTATGAGCCAATAGAAATACAGATAAATGAAATTTGTAAATGTTTTACAAAATAGATATGCTTAATAAACATAGCCTTAGACCTTCAATATTAAAATGTGTTTGTATTGTTGCTTCGGCAATGTGGCAATCATTATGATAAGGTGACATCAACACATATCTCTAATATGTCAATTATTTGGACCATCATTCCAAATCTTCTTAGAAGAGTGAGGAAACATTATCTAAATGGCATCTAATTGTGGAGTTTTACATAGCCCAAAATGGTGAAAATGTCAATGTACAAACAATAGTGATTTTCTAATATAGTAGGAAAATATATATTTATTTTATTTTTCTTAGAGAAAAGATAATTTTTTAGAGAAAGGGTAATTTTTTAAAAGATAAAAAGTGATAAGATGAAATCTGATTTGCTTTGTATTATTGTCACAATCTAAAAACAAACTCTCACTATCTATAATAAAAATTATTTGTAATATTTCTTCAACAATATGAGAACATTATGATAGAATGTGAAGGATTTGGATCATCAATCCAATTCTTGTTGAAAGGGTGAAGAAACATTATCTAAATAAAATCTGATTGTGAGAATCTTTATCCACTAAATCATTTAGCTATCAGATAAGAAAGAGCATGAGACTTTAACTAACAACCAAACATGAAACTTTAACTAAGAACCAAAGACTAAAGCATATCCCTTGTGAAAAATAAAAATTAAAAAAATAAAAATTTAAGCCAGAATAGTCCCCTTTCAGGTATTACGAGGGAGGACGAATATTCGCAGCAAAGCTCTTACTAAAGCCTCTCGGCTGATGAATTCTCAAGCTGTGAAAACCCATCTTCTTAGGAAAATGCCTGACATCCTATGTTTTGTATGCCTTGTGCTTGTGCTCTGGAAAGCTAGCTGCCTCTTTTTTAGGGCTAAGCGCCGCCGTTACCTGGCCTCCCTCTGTCCGACAGAGGACGCCCTGCTTCTCTACAAGCTCACCAATTATGTCGAATTCGGCTTTCTCTCCCACAAAGCTCTTGAATTCGCACTCTTCAGGACCTTCGCCATTCCCTCCATTTCCAAATTGTTACACTCTACTCAACAATTCTGCCCGAGCAGTATCCTCAAACGCTATGATGACACAGACATTCTGACCCAGGAATTCGTTCTGCATCATGTCGACAGTCACAGGGGCTCTCTTGCCCTTCAACGCCTCAATTTCATTCACGCCCACTACAACATCTCTAACGCTGATTTGCTCTATACTCTTTCTCTCTTCGTCCTGGAGCCCATCAGATTTACCGCCAAGTAAGCCTTCTACGCTCCTTTTTTCTTCATTTTTGGTTGGGGGGAAAGGGGAGAACAGGGCGTGAAAGGTGGGGTTTGCTGCAGAGGACTAATTTGTGTTAATTTTCAGGTTTGGTTACAGAAATTGGACGGAAGGGGAGAAACAGGCGCAATTTGTAGTGTGGCATGACATAGGAAAGCGCATGGGCATTAAGCACATCCCACAGAATTTGGAGGAACTGGAGGCGTTTAGCAGGCGATACGAGGCCCAAAAGATGGTGTATTCAGAATCGAACAGAGTGATTGGGGATGCCACGCTTGATCTGCTATTGTCAAAGGTGCCGGTGTCGTTCCGCCCATTTGCCAGACGGGTTGCGTATGCTCTGTTTGATGAGAGACTTGCAAAGGCAATGGGTTATCCTCTTCAGCCCTACTGGGTGGTGTGGAGCGTGGAAAGCATTGTAAGGCTGTGCGGGGGCTCATTTGTTCGGTGGTGTTTGCCACCAAGGCCAATCCATTGGTCAACAGAGAGGATTCAATTGCAAGAGACAGAGGAAAAGCAGGAGGTATATAAACTGAGATACGATGAGTACAAACCGTGCATATATCCGAATGGGTATAAAATTGCGGAGGTGGGAAATGCACCAGGAGGGAAAGTGGGCAAGAGCGGCCAGGGAAGCTTGTTATGCCCCTTACCATGGCTTTCTCAAAACAAGATTTCCTGAACTCAGATTGCCTGCGAATGTACTGTAATTTGTAGGCAATATTTATGTGGGAGCTTTATCTTCCTACTCAAAAACATGCTCGGCTCCTCCATGTGTTTTATTTTTTTTCAGTTAGATTATTTTATTTAACCATTTTGCTATTACAGCTCAAACTGAATAAATGAAAGTATTTATCGTGTAGAGATTATCAGATTCAGAATCATAAATGCCTTTTGTGAAGATTTTATGGCTCTTCTACTCAATTGCCTTGCGAAGGTGAATTCCATGTTGATTATAATTGTAGTATGTCCAAGTACTTTTAGAGATTCGGAACTATGAATTGTTTTGTTCGAAGATTTTATGGCTTTTATCTGTGAGCATGGACTTCATGTTGATTGTAGGCTTGAGCTTTCTATAGTTCATGTAGTATGTGCAAGTTTCTGAAAAATATTATGTATACTTTTTGAATCAATATTTCAGATCATAGATCATAGTAAGTGAGTGCAATCCAAAATGTTGATGATAGATTGCACATGTTGATGATGGATTGCTGAGTGCAATCCAAAATGTTGATTCAAAAAGCATACATAGTTTTTCCTTTGTTCATTGTTTTTTTTAATGTAATGTGTTTAAGCAAAACCATAATTTGAAATTAAAAGTTCTTTTATTTAAATTTTTAATAAATATTAATTTAAATTAATATAAGGTAGACGATCTCATAGTTGAGCATATTTCAATAGATGTTATAGCATGTGTTGATGTATTGTCCAATATTTTTAATATCAAAGCACAAGTAGTTGTGATTTCAAAGTTGTTAGTGTTGATCATAAGCATTCCTTAAACTTAAAAAAGCAACAAATCATGTGATGCCACATCAATTCACCAATAAACAATGCATTTTTAAGACACCTATCTAAAGCTTGATGTAAAATTTAAGTTAATGAATAATTTTACACAACATTTACTTAAATGACATCCTTATTAAGAACATGTGATCAAAGTATCTACCTAAGTATCTATTGTCTTGGTTTTTACGACATCTACCTAAGTATCTATCGTCATGGTTTTTAGGTCCTATTTTCAAAACCATCGTTTTGCTCACTAATTGGCCAAATCAATGCTTAGAAGTCTTGAGAGTCTTTAATAGATGTCATTTTGCGTAAAAACCCTCTTGGAAATCTTAACACTTAGCCATTTTTATGCTTAGTTGGGTTTTATCCTTGGTATTGTAACCATCGTCGGGCCTTGACAGGGTTCTCACAACCCGTTCAAGTCCCAAATGATCCTCTTGATTTTAAAAGTTTAAGTCTTTGTTTTTGGTCCCCAACCATCACAAAACCAATGTCAGGGCCCAACAGGGTTTTCACAACCCAACATTTTTCTAAAAGGTTTCTTTCTTTCAAAAGATAAAGTTTCAAAGATAAAAAAGAAGGGGGAAAGTTTTCTTCAAAATTAGCAAAATTTAAGAGCTTCAAAACCACTGTTGAGAGTCGATGGGGTTTCCACAACCTTGTCAGTCTCCTACACGAAACTCAGAACCAAAGAAACTTTGGTGAAAAAACAGAAAAAGACAAAATTAAAAAAGATGATGAAATAATGAATGCCAAGAAAGAAAAGGAAGGTGTTAAAAAATGAGAGGCTTAGAGGTTGTGGTAGCCTCATCAAACATGGACAAGCTTCCCACAACCTTGTTGACGCCCAATATGTGATTCAAAGCTAAGTTCCCAAATCTTTTGAAGGCAAAGAAAAAAAAGAAAAAAAAGAAAAAGGAAAGAACAATCAAGGTGGTGAAAGAGAATGGTTTCAAAACCTTTGTTGGTACCCAACAAGCAAAGAGTTTTCTAGTGGCAAATTTCGTGTATTTTTTCGCAGTTTTTTTTTGAGGAAATGGCGAATAGTCTGGGGCAACATCACTGGTCAAATTGCCCGGAATTTTGGGGTTAACGGTACACTGTATCCTGGCTTTGCCATTGACCACACATTGTTCAACGTGCATGCCCGTAATATTCGCCTGGAATCACTCGAATGTGGGTATTAGATCACCTCCATTATTCGCCAACAATAGTAAAATGACCACGTGCCTAGGACCTAATTCACCAACGCTAAATTACATGTTCATTGCACGCGTTGGCCAAATTTGCCAATATCAATTAACACATTATAAGCATTCGAGGACCCATTTCGCCCCGCTTAAATTAAATGTTCATTGCACGCGTCGGCCAAATTCACCAATATCAATTAAAACATTATAAGCATTCGAGGACCCATTTTGCCTCGCTTAAATTAAATGTTCATTGCACCATGCGTCGACCAAATTCGCCAAAAAAGCAATCATGGATTGATATAAATACACTCTTTGACTTTCTTACAATTTGTTCGTGTCTGATTAGTAAATTTGGGAGCTCTCGATTTGCATTCCGCAATTTGAGTTGGAGCATCGAAGTTCATTGTAGGGCGGAGGGCCAGAGTTAGAATCCTGCAACATAGGCCAAGGCATTCCTGATTCCTGATTCAAAGAATTGAGAAGGCATAAAGATGAGTTATCATTTCTTCATACTTGATAGTATTAGTTTTAACTTTTAATTTGTAGTGAGAGGTCAAGACTCAAGATGTCACAGTCAGACATGGGTGACACTCCTCAGGGTGGTGAATGGATTGAGATGTCAAACAAGGGTGAGACTGAGACTCCTCAGGGTGGTGAAGGGATTGGGATGTCAGACAAGGGTAAGACTCCTCAAGATGGTGAAATTGAAGGGATTGGGAGGCCATCAAAACGCCCAAAACTTAAACTTAAAGATACTACCATAAAGTCTTTCTTTGGAATTGGCAAAGTTTCTAGTCCATCAACTTTTGCAGTTGCAGAAGCCATTCATAGTAGCTCACCACCACCACAAGGTGGGATTGTCATTGAGTTAAATGCATCAAATGAGGAAGACAATATCGACACGACATAAGATGTTCTAAGGGATACACAATGAGATAATTCACTCCGATTCAAATGCTAGTACTGAAGATGATGTTGGTAGGAAGAAAATAAAAAGGAAAGTAAAACTGGGGCAAGAGTGGCAGATGACAAGGAGTTTTAAGATTGATTGGGTAGCAAAGTACCCATTCATTGAACTAGTCCCAAGCAATGATGAACAACCAATAGAATGCAGGTGTAAGATTTGTAGCTGGAAAACTAAAAGAGAGAAGAAGATGCAGCTAAAGCTTGACACCATAGAAAAGCATATCGGTAAGGTTTATGAAAAATAGATCATAGAGGGAAAAGAAACACTAGTAGTAAGATGGAAATCAAAGGAAGAATGCCATCATGTTAAGTATGCCGCGGAATATGATGAGCATAACCATAAAATGACACTGATTGGTGATAGTGGATTTGGAAATACAATCAAGGTTGGGCTTGAACATGCAGTGAAAGATGCAAACCTGGCAAAGACTATTCAGATGAGTGTTATTTTTTATATTCTGTCGAGAGGGCATCTTATGAAAGATTTCCCAGAATTTAGTAATTTATTATCTTTTTTGAATTTTCCTCACTATCCTATGTCACATTGGTCAATAAACGTTGGATGGGAAATGGAAAACTGTCTCGCTGAGGTGGAAAAGCAAAAGGCAAACTGTCTCGCTAAGGTGGAAAAGCAAAATTTACAAGGGAGTATAAAAGACTCAAATTTCATTTCATTATCCATAGATGAAGTTACTATGGTAGATAACACTGTTTGGGTTTGTATGCATGTGTATACCATAAAAGATCATGTCCGCCAAGCTCATCTACTATGTGTTCATAAAATGAGGGGCAATTCAATAGCAAAAAAATTATTGATAGGGAGGATGGTAGAAAAGTGCTCAAAAAGGCCAATTTGCTCAAGAGGTTCAATTTGTTACCCAAAAAATTATTTGAGACTGTTGTATGTGTTTACAAAATCATTCTTGTGGTTATAGTGCCAAGCACTTCATGTATCACTTTCCTAACAAACTCCCCTTTTTGGTGATAGCTCACACCCATGCTCAAATCTACTCAAATTGCTCACTCCACCCATCTACACATGCTCAATCTTTATTCTTTGGGCATTCAACCCTCTGTTTCAGAGTGCATTAGGAGTCTTCTACATGGACATGTAGGGGCAGCAAGGTTTTATTCAAGTTTTGATGCTCACAATTTAGTTTAAGGCCCATAGCCTTGGCTTACTCAACTCACCAACCAAGGGTCAAAACCTTAAAAGGGGCTTCACACTATCCAAGGACCTATATGCCATTAGTTTCACTGTTCTAGGTTGTTCTCACAAAGTTCCAAGGGTCCCCAAGTCCTCCTTTCAATCGGGTTCATGAAATTTGTGTGTTATGCAGTCAAGGGGCTACGAGCCCATGGAGGGGTAATTGCCACTTCTTTGCTTGTCCTTCTCAATGATGGTTAAAACCTTCTACAAAATTGGTTTGGATAGTGGTTTGGAGGTATTTTCTAACATATTTTCATGGTTTAGGCCTCTTTTAGTGCAAAATGAGGATTGTCCACTATTTGTGGCATAATTGTGGGGTTTTGGAGGGTTTTGAAGTGTAACCACTGGGTTTGCATTCTTGTGCACCTCTTCAAGTGCTTAGGTATTCATAAGACCTTTGACATGTATTTAACAGATGTCCCCTGCCTCTTCCATACAAGCATTGTGCCAAACACTTGGCAAGCAATTGAAAAAAACAGTAAAATTGCCACTGTCACTGTCAAACGCTGCCCTTTTACCAGTCAGCAGTGATTACACCTTTGGACCTGTATGATGAAGAGTTTGAATTGGAAAATACACCTCAATGAGGTCTGCAAGATACTAAAGAATTTTCCTATTACATAGCCTTCTCGGTTACAAGGCTTGGATGATGCTTTGAAGCATTCCATGAGCATTTTGACAAAATAATTCATAAAACACTGAACTCACTGTTTTGTTTACAAAATGAGAATGATTAAATGGAACAAGCTATTATAACACATCAAGATGATTTTTAACATCCTTGGCCATATTTCTAGACCTCTGTCCCATTCATTTGTTCACTCCAAATTGCTTTTGGGTGCAAATCTTGAGTTTTTGTTCATGCTACTAGCCAAGCAATCAACACTTGCCTAGTATTCGCTCAAGTCCTTCTTCCAACCACACTCTTGGCACAAAATAGAGCATATGTACAACATATACATGAATTCCAACTTGACTAAATCCATTATGTGGGATCCCAGACCTGGATCAGTCAAGTGGTGGCATTTTGGAACTTCAAACCCTTGACAGGGCAGTGAGCACACAGACGTAAAATAAATTTGTACAAACTAATTGCCAAAGGAAACTAGTACTACAATCAATTAGAAAGAATTGTAAAACCAATATTCACACTTTCCCAAAGGTACAGTACAGGCTATGAAGCTACAATATGGATTGTTACACCAAAGGAGTAAAAAACAGTGAAATAAGCCAAAATTTCATGATTTTATTAGGAATCTGTTGCTCATACAATCACCAACCTTATTCAAGGAAAAGGGAGGTATTTTTATATTCCATCCAATTAGTTATCAATCCTTGTATGGATAGGAGGCTTTCACAACTGCATTTTTCAAGAAAAACCCAAAAATGACAACTTTGACAACTTTTTGCAAGTCCACATGACAACTTTTCTTTCTCCAAAAGATATTTTTGACACTCTAACCTTACCAACTCGTCTAAACAGCTTATACATGCTTAAAAATACTTAAAAAACATGTTTCAATGCTTTGGAAAGCATTAGAAGACCTTTTTGGCAATTTTGCACATTTTTGCCAAAAATTGTCAACTCAAAGCCTGAAAGGCAAAACTTGATCTCTTGAGCCCAAAATGAGATCAAAACCACTAAAAAAGACACATAACAACCTAAAACAAAATTAATAACCTAACACAAGACATTACAAACATGAAAGCATTAAATACTCAAAAATGGGAGTTTTACTCAACTAGGTGCTCCTGCACCAATTATATTTTAAAGTTAAGAAAGATTTGAATGAAATTGCTGGTATGGATGACTTGACAATTGCCAAGAAGTTGGTGTATGTTGGAGCTGATGGAGTTGAAGTAATGCAAGGTCAAAGGACCAGTCTTTGCGCAAGATTACAAACTAGTATTGCACCATAAATGGTTGGCATTCACTGCATGCCCATTGAATGAATTTAGCATATAGAATTGTAAGTAATTTCCCTACAGTGTCAAAATTTGAAGATCTGGTCCACGAGCTCCTCTCATACTTCTGCCGAAGTCCTAAACGTTTTGTAGAATTTCAGATTTTTGCTGAGGGAGTAACAACAAGAAACAAGCTTCTCGGGGATGTTGAGACCAAATGGATCTCCTTGCATGGACTAGCGGAACGAGTTCTAACAAAATATCAATCCTTGTTCGGACTAATGTATGAGCAACGCCTCACAGTAGACAAAGCTCCTGGTCTCTTACATAAGTTAAGTGATATAGAGACTCTATTAACTTTAGCTAGTCTTCTCCCCATGCTCGATTCAATGAACAAACTTGTTAAGAAAGCCCAAGACATAACTATGTATATCAATGAGTATAGCACTTTACGTAAAATGACATGTTTGATCCTGGATGGTCTATATTCAGATCTAACAGGGCGAAGCCCAAATTTTTTTAGGTGGCAAATAATTACAGATTTGAATCATGCTGAATTTTTTTTACATTTCAATACAAAAAATGAGCTATGTGTCTTTGTAAAAGGATTTTAGATACCAATGAACCAATCTAAGACGGGCAAGCGAGGTAGAGCACTACCAGTTAAAATGGAAGATTTTGATAGGATTGTTAAATCTTTTAGTGATAATTTGAAGTCTGTTGCATTTGAACTTTCAACTGAGATTCGTGAAAGATTCCTTCGAGAAGAAATACTTGAAGCCATCGGTTGTGTGTATCCTCAATTTTGGTATTCAATTGGAGATAATCTAAATGACGCAAAGATGTTTCATAAAAAACTAGAGGAATTGATATTGACATTTACAAAAGATGCATATTGCAATGGATAGCCAATAGAAGGAATTTAAAATTCAGATCATCTTAAAATACAATGTAAAAACTTTGCATTGTTTATGAAACAACAGTTGGTTGACCTAGAGAATCCATTTGAACCTAGATCAATCACAAGGCTTTGGAAAAGGATAGATCAAAGTGAAGCATTGCGTACTGCAATACCAGAATATTTGAAACTTGTTGATTTATGTCAAACAATGATATTGGGGTTGGTGGAAGATGAGAGAGTTTTCAGTGCATTAGGGCTTTTGAAATCAAAGATTATAAACAAATTAGACAAAAAATTGGAAACTTGCTTGAGGTTGTTTGTAACTCAGTATAATGTTAGAGATTTTTCATATGATAGGGCACTGGCAATCTGGAATTCCATGCGTGAAAGATGAGGGTTGTGCAACACTTTAAAAGCTGGTGGTGCTACCGCTAGTGCTAGTGCTGAGATAAATGATGGATCACAGACTTAGAGTCAGCATGAAGACGAAGAAATTTTTGAATACCCGACTCAGAATGAAGATGAACCTGTTAGTACTAGTCAGTTTCCAAATCTTGAGTCCATTTGGGATATAGAAGCCTCAGACTAAGTCACTGAAGTGAATTAGCAGTCAGTTTATAGGTATTTATAATTATACTACAGTTCTTGAGTCATATTACAATCTCAAATTACAATACTATAGTTGTCATTGATGATTTTTTATATCGTAGTCCTTGAATTTGTCAATCAAGATGGATACTTATTTCATATTTTTAATTGTGAATTTGAATTATTAGTAAACAATTAGAATTTATTTTCTGAATTATTAGTAAACAATTGAATTATTAGTAAATTGGTTCCACATTATGTTGAATATGAAATGCAATAATTTGTGTCACAAGATCCATAAAAGGAATCATATTGCATAACTGTTAGAACCTTTCTACTATTCTACATTAAATTCTTAACATGATGTTCATGGCGATTAGGGTTTTGTGTTTGTTTTTTTGTCTTAGTTGGCTAGTAAACTGAAGTTGTCGTGCGTTGAAAATCTAAGTTGTCCTCTCTTTATTTGTCCATGTCAACGTCAAGTGTGGTCAAATGGTTGGTGAGACAATGAGACATGTTTAATGTTTCATATCTAATTCGCAGATAAATTTCATGTTTAACAATTTAAGTGGCGAGTTAGTGAGTGTTGGTTTGGGTTTAAATCGCGAGGTCTCTAGTTTTTTGAGTGTTAGCATTTTATGTTAGCGAGCTGGAGATTGTTAATGAAATTGCTTTGGTCGCGAGGTCTCGAATTGGTTTGATGCCATGCATTATAGCCGCGAGATTTAGCGAGTAAGTCATTAATGGTCTGTGTGCCACTGTTCGCGCCTGTTTATGATGCTAATTATAAAACATCGATTTTTGTTGGTACCCGTTGGGTCGCTGTGGTCAAGAGATAAATAGTTTTGAGATTTTATGGTTATCACTAGCTCGCAGGTCCTTTATCATCAAGTCAGTTTAAGTCACGATGTTGCGAGTATTGGGAGATTTTAGTTGTTGCTACCTCGCAAGATGTTTTGTACTTGACCATTTTATGTTGCGAGGTTGCGACTGAGTGTGATTTTATGTTATCGCAAGGTCGCGAGGTATTCATGGTTAAGTCATTTTAATTTGCAATCATGCGATGTGGTTGGTATCACAGCTTAGTTGGTTTTGTTGCTTGCTCGCAGGTTTTGAAGTTATTTAGCATTTTATGTTGTAAGTTTTGGTTTGATTTTGTGGTCATCGCATGCTCGCGGGTTTGTAAGTATTGAGTCAAAAAGTGTTGCGAGCATACGATGGCGGTTAAGTGTCTTGTTGTCGCAGGATTGCAAGGGTTTAAGTCAAGTTAAGTTTTGAGTTGCGAGCTTGCGATGAAATAAGTTGTTTTGTTAGATTTGTAGTGGTCACCATCTTGCAAGTAAAGAAAGAATATTACAAATGTTATTGCGAGGTTGCGACTGAAGGGCTTGATAAAGATTAATGGTTGTCGCTCACTCACGAGATTATTTGAGGATTCATAAAAGAGGTTGCGAGCTTGCGATGAAGAGGATTTGGTAGCATTGTCCCTAACTTGCCGGTTACTTTCCAAATTGTTATAACCGGTTGCGAGTGTGCAATTAAAGATGGGGATTGACACGTGGACTTGTTTGTTGGGTTTTGTAAAAGTGTTACGAGCATGTGATGGCGGTTAAGTGTCTTGTTGTCATGGGATCGCATGGGTTTAAGTCAAGTTAAGTTTTGAGTTGTGAGCTTGCGATGAAATAAGTTGTTTTGTTAGATTTGCAGTGGTCGTCAGCTCGTAGGTAAAGAAAGAATATTACAAATGTTGTTGCGAGGTTGTGACTAAAGGGCTTGATGAAGATCAATGGCTGTCACTCACTCGCAAGATTCTTTGAGGATTCGTAAAAGGGGTTGTGAGCTTGAGAATAAGAGGATTTGGTAGCACTGTCGCTAACTCATCGGTTACTTTCCAAATTGTTATAACCAGTTGCGAGTGTGCGATTAAAGATGGGGATTGACACATGGAATTGTTTGTCAGGTTCTGTAAAAGTGTTGCGAGCATGCGATGGTGGTTAAGTGTCTTGTTGTCACAGGATCGCAAAGCTTGCGATGAAATAAGTTATTTTGTTAGATTTGCAGTGGTTGCCAGCTCACAGGTAAAGAAAGAATATTACAAATGATGTTGCAAGGTTGCGACTGAAGGGCTTGATGTAGATCAATGACATGAATTCAAATTTCGCTCAAGTACTTCAGCTTTGAATTAATGGCACAGTAGCTAGTTCATGTACATTGCAAGTGTGGCAATTAATGAGACTTGAGAGAAGTGACGACGCCCAAATACCTAAATTGCATGATCGAGCTGAGATTTAAAAAATAATTGCATTAATGGATTCTATCTTCGAGGTAATCTAGTGAATTAAGCTTTGCAACAACGTTGGAGAATTCAGAGTGTTGGGTGTGGGAAAATTTCATAAAATTGGTTAAGTTTTTCTCCTGCGAGTAAAATGAGCAAGGCGACGAGTGGAACCAGAGGTTCCAAGCCCAAGGCCACAACAAGTGGAGGACTTGGAGGTTCCAAGCCCAAGGCCACTAAGGAAAAGACGGTTAAGAAATACAAAGAAGAATTTGTAGATTTGCTGCCAGGGACTTCCGTTGCTTTGAATACAAATGATTTGGAATGGAAAGATTTATGGAGCCAATGTAGAAACCCAACCACACTTCGTATGACTGGTTCTGCTCTGTTTCATTATTTTTGGAATAATAGGGTTAAGGGTATCTCGATGTCAAACCCTTGGGATTTAAATATGGCAAAGTTAATTGTGCCAGATGTGTATGTTGATGTGAATTTGATCAAAGAGTTGGTCAAATGCTATTGCCTAGTATCTAGGGTAATCAGAAGAAAGAACCAGTCTGCCCTAGTTTCAATTAACAAAGATAGCTTTGTTGAAGCTTTCCAGATTACTAGTGTTGCATGTACAAATATAGATTTGGAGTGGATTGTAGAGGATTATGACAAATTCAAAGGTGTTATCAAGAAGCATGCAATGCCCAGATACATGCCTAGGGTGAATAGGAAACCGGTTATAATTCCAGATAGTATCCAACCACCATTTGACATCACACCTTTCCACCATTATATGCATTGTACAATCTATGGGTTATGTAGAGTGTTGGATTTTGATGGAGATTCAACAGTGTCAGCTGAATTAGTGATGATGGCTATGGACATTCAACAGCCAGATGTTAACAAAGATTATGATTATGTGGGCTATGTGGTTGAACACATTCATAATGCTCTAGTTAAAATTCAGAGTGGTGCACCCAGCCCTACATTCAAGCATTATTCATTGTTGATGCATTTAATCTTGTTCTATAATGTTGAGTTCATGGATAAAGAATTGGAGCTTTTCAGAGAAGAATTGGGTGTCTTAATGCCAATACAAAGATGGACCTAGGTTTGGGACAATAATTCTCCCCATTCTTCTTTTCTTTTCTTTGAAAATTGGATTGTTTTGCCAATTATGGAAATGCTAGGAATAAATAGGGAAAGATTGTCAATTAATGTTAGGAGAGTTTTGAGACCTTACCAGTATGTTCCAAACTGGTCTATTTCACATAACTGGGGGGACTTTTTCTTTTTTGATAACTTTACTATGATCAGAGTCTATGGATGTCCTCAGCCTCCCGATATTTTACCAAAATTTGTTCTAATTAGGATTGCTTTTATGGAGTTTATTTGGCAATTGACCCTAGTTGAAAAAGAATACCTTGAGAAACACAAGAAGGGTTCTCTTCTTCGTAGGCTTTGGGTTGCGTTTGATTTTACCATTGGTAGGAGTTCCTTTGATGAAGTAAACAATTTCCTTAAATGGTATGGTTGGTTAATGACGTGTCTGATTCTGTGATCCTGAACAATTTATAAAACATGCATTGCCAAAAATGACACCTTGGGCCACAATAAAGGACCACGAACCATTGGATGATGAAGATGTGGTTATAAATTTGCTCAGCAAAGAGGAAGTATAAGAAAGGAGAAGAAAATGGAAAAATTTGATGAGAGTTGAAGCAAAATTGAAGGCTGTTGACCCTAGTTTCTAAGGTTTTTGCCCTGATAACCCGTACCTAGAGAGGATTGACCGAATGCTAAGTTTATATGAAACTCTGATGGAACAAATGCCTCAAATTCCAGAAGTGGCTGCTTAGCAGCAAGATCCCCAAGATGGACATTCTTCACATGGAAAGAGGCCACTTAGTGTGTATGTTGATGATGTAGAGAGTGGGGATGAAGTTGAATCTACCCGAGTGCCACCTGCAAAGAAACAAAAAACCAAAGAGGTCGGTACAATTGTGAGGAGAGACCCTGCTAGAGTAATTGTTACAGAACAAGGACACCACTTTCATCAAATAAGGACACATCTCAGAGAAGCAAGGCAGAATGAAGAACAGGGAGAAACAAACGAAGCCCTTGCTCAAGGATTTGATGACCATGTGATGTTGTCAAATGAGTTCATGAAAAATGATGACTTTATTAAGTCAGATGAATTTAAAAGTTTTTTGACAAGGTTGAAACAAAATCAATTAAGATAAAATCTGATCATAGAGGAAGGAAATGTAGAAAAGAAAGAGGAGATCATCAAGGCACTGCAAGAATATGATCTTGATAGGGAGAAAATATTTGTAGAATGGGAAAGACAATTAAATAAGAGTGCTAGTATGATTATGATGCCTGACTGGGATATCCAATCTATTTTTATTATTGATCAAATTAGGAAGGAAGAGGACCCAATGTTTAAAATTGAATTTGAAATTGGAGATGTAATAAGAGGATCAGGATTTAATCCTAAGTCAAAGACACTTGTTGCTTGGTCTTTGTCCCCTTCCACTCAAAAGCCCCACCTTCTAAATATCCAAGTAGAAAAGAAAGCAGACATAATGTTCTGGAATTTGCGGAACACAACTGACACGGAGATTGCCTCATTTTTTACTCAAGTTTCTTTCATGAATTTATCAAAAACAAAGGATTTGTCAAGAAGATACACAGAAACATATAGCCAATTGATGGCATTATCTAAAAATTATGAAGAGACACTGATGAAGAAGGGCGCTCTGGAGCAAGAGTTAATGGAGTTGAAAGAAAAAATTGCAAATGAGCCCCCTCCAATACATATTACAGAACAAGTACAAGAAATACCAGCTGATGTGACAACAAAAATGGAGGAATACATAGAGAAAATTGAAAAGCTTGAAAAGGAACAAAATGTCAAGGTTGTGATGTCAGGAATTATGAAACACAGGATTAATGTATTGAAAGGAAAATTGATGGTAGTGCATGATTTGCACATTTCTTTGAAAGAGGCAAGTAAAACATCCTCTAAGGTTGTCTCTTTTCTTGGACCTTTGTTCAATGTTTGGTCAGGAAGAAGAAGATTAATGGATAAGCTAGATACTGCAATGATGTATAGTGATGAGTTCCCTCCCAAGATCAGTGACACTAAAGACATGATGGAGGTAATGAATGCAGCTTATGCATTTTTCACAGGGAAGGATGTGCTTATAAATGAAAAATTGTAGACATTTGGGGAAGGTTATAGTAAATTCGTGCCTTCAATTTATTGTAGTAATGGAGATTTGAAATCAATTTCTTATTGGACCAACAAATTTGATTTGATTCTGGAGCAAGAAGAAATAATCAAGCATATAGATGAACAGGTTGATGCTGATTTCCTTAACGGTATGCTTGATCCATTGTTCAAGGTTGAGTTTGACCATGCAAATTTTATTGTTGAGGCCAGGGTAGTTATAGATGCCAGATGGACAGATTCAATTGCAAAGTTGGAAGAGGTAAAGGCATTCAGTTGGCCAACAAACAAAGAGGTGGACAGGTGGCAAGCCATGCTAAAAGAAAAGCAAAAGAAGAAATGTTAGGTTGAGGTTGCTACCCAAGATTCCTCAGAGTAATTCTAAGCTTGTTGAATCCTCATCTTATAAAAGGATTCCAAGATTAATTTGAGAGGGATGGCCACTTTTTCTTTTTGATCGGCAAAGAGGGATGGCCAGTTGGCCACTTTTATTGTTGTTGAAAACTCTTATATAGTTATAATAGTTCAACTGTTCAAGAATTTGATAAGTGCATAGCTGAATTGCATTTTGAATTTACTTCCTGATATCATTATGAATATAATATCAATATCATTTACAATTTGAGATCTTCACATAATTGTCTTTGTGTTGAATTTATGTTTTCACTGTGAATTGAATGGTCAAGGGTTTTTCAGTTTACGTATGAATCTGGGTTGTGTATGTAATGGCATATTCATTCCTATTTATCTGCAAATGAATCTTATTGAAGTTTATTATCAGGTTGTCTTTGAATTGCAAGTGACTCTATGCCCTAGGATAAGGCACTCGTTTGTTGTCTTGATGTTGACTTGGTGAAGCGACCTTCCAATTATAATAGTTGACTCATTGTGGGTGAATATGTTTTCTTGTTTGCCTTTGATTATGAAATTGTGATTTGTCTATAACATCTATCATGGAATCAGATCCTCAAAAGATATTCCCCTTAATTGAGTTGCATGCATGTTTTACTAATTATGTTGTATTCCTATGTATTGTGGTGTTTGATACTTTCATTCTTAATATTGTTATGATTTTATATGCTATGGATGTTTATGTATTATATATGGATGTTTATGTAATATATATGCTATGGATGTTTATGTAATATATTATGCATTACTGGGCATAATAGGAAGCATTAAATAAAAAATTACATACACCATAATAGTGCAACAAATGAAAAAAGTTAAAACTCATGATTCTGATAATTTGAAAGAGATAGAATTATACATTGGAGAGAAATAGATCAGAATTTAACTTCTATTGAATAAAATTACTACTTCTGTTGACCGTCACAAAATAAATTTATATATAACTCCTTCAAGAACCTGCACAAAGCTTGACACTAAATGCTTTTCATTTTCTATGTAAATGACTATACAACTTGCTCCCTTCACCTAGAGTCTAGAATCACTACTGGAACTAGAAAAGAAACCCCAATGACTATACAACTTACAAAACTTCTTGAGCCATGCCATTATCACCTTGATACCTTCGGATGGAATGTGAGATGCTACGTTCTATCTAACAAATCATTTCCAAATAGAGGAGAAAGCCTTCATGCCTAGTGATGCCCTCCTAAATGACACAATTGTTAGTTCTTGATCAAACAACATAAAACACACAAGATGTTAGAGTTAATCAATCTAAAAACCAAACACAATGAAGGCATTCCAAAGGAGATATTAAAAACATGCTAAATATATCTAACTAAAGAAGTAAGACAATGAGATATCTCCAACTATCTCTTAACATGATATTAGTTCTTTCTCCCTTGTTCCTCTCCTCTCCAAGTTCCAAAATAGTGTAGCTCTCAGCAGCTTTTTGCACTATGGATGCTTATGGAGGATTGAGATTGTAGAATAGCTCTAAACATGAAATGAAAAGCTATTTTTAATGCTAAAATGATTGATTTTACCAAAAAGACAAGATTTAGTTATGCTATGCTAAATGCTCTCTAAAATGGCTATAGTCTAAATGCTTACAAGTTTTCAGGATCTGGATTATGAAGGAATGGGCTCTATTTATAGGAAAAATGGAGCAATGGATGGCCAGGATTGAAAGGTTTAATCAAGGGTTAAGCTTGAAAGTTGGGGATCCATGTGCACAATTGGCACCAATAAAATAATGACAAGTGTCAACACAGGATTGGGTTGAAAGAAGAGGTTGGAGGCATTAAAGGCCTGAGAAGACCTCATGGTTATCTAAAGGCTAAGGGTCAAGCCTAAATTAGGATTACCCACTGGATTAGGAGTTAATCCAAGGATAAACCTTTGTGCAAATGATTAAGAGATAATCATCGTCAAAGTATTAAATGCTTGATGAGACCTTTGTGGTTGGATAGAGGTTGAGTCAAACAAATGTTTTAACCATGTGGGAGGGTTGAATTAACCATTAATGGTTATTGGAGACTTTAGGGAATTAAGTGGTTGAAAGTTGGAAGCCTTTAATGGTTTTCAAAGACTTTGGGGTCTTTGAGAAGTGACTCCATTTTGCTTAGGAATGTGACAATATTTAGGGGATGGATTAGGCTAATTAGGAAGGGGTTAGAAGAATCTAGAAGGTGATTAGATTTTGCAAGTGGATTTGGTGGGTGAGGGAAAATAGGATTTTATTAAAATAAAAATTCATTTATTTCAATAAATATGTGCAAGTTGCATTTGTAGGAAAATGCAAGTGGGGGGGGTTTTAAAATGATTTAAATAAATGTTAATTTATTTAAAAGAGGGAAAGGGGGATTTAATTAAATAAATTGATTTATTTATTTAATTGATTGGAATTGGATTTAATGAATTAATTAAAATAAATTGAATAATTTATTTAATTAATAGAAGAATGTTTGGGGATGAATTAATTAAATATTAATTTAATTAATTGATGGCTAGTGAATTTTTAATCAAATAAATACGAAATATTCATTAAATTAAAATGGACAGATTTATGTGACTACATTTGCCCCTCTTTGAGACGGTGCGGTTTATCGCGTCGTTTCAAAGAAAGAAAAACTGGTGTGAAGAAATGCCCCATAAAATGTAAATTTAATGGGTGGTATGCCCCCTCGAGAGATGGGCCGAAAAATTTCGAAAAATCGGGCGATCTCTCGAAAAAGAATGAAAATTGGCAAGGTGATAGAAGGGAAGAAGTGAGGTATACTGGTGAAAAATAGAAGAAAGCGGGGGAAACATGGAGAAATGGGGGGCTCGGGAAGTTCACGGGGACCACGGCGATGAGCGGGGTGAAGTTACGGTGACAGCGGGGGGTATAAATGGGGTGAAAGGGGGTAAAATAGGATCATTTGTGACCGCGACCAGTTGAAAACTAGAGCTCTGACAGTGACATTTGGAGGAGCAACGAGGAGCTACGATGCCATTTCCTATCACCGAGCACCGATTTGAGCGAGTCCGCCGGTACCAGCGCCCAGCCGACTATGGACCAGCGGTACGCAAATTCGAAAACTCACTTTTTATGCATTTTTGGTATGTTTTTAGCTAAGTTCAAGTCAAGTCGGAGCAAGAGCGCTGGAACTAGGTTTTTAGCGCTTTTGCTCCATGAATTAGCGCTATTGTGTCGCAATAGCGCTTTTGTAGGCTAGTTTTAGCGCTTTTGCATGTATTTAGCGCTTTTGTAGGCAAGTTTGAGCGCTTTTGATAAATTAGCGCTACGGTATAGTTAATTGAGCGCTATTGGCTCGTAATAGCGCTATTGTAGAATGGTTTTAGCGCTTTTGTTTTTTGTAGCGCTATTGTAGGGCTGTTTGAGCGCTATTGATGTTTTTGTAGCGCTATTGTTCAGAATGAGCGCTATTGTAGATTAAATAGCGCTTTTGCCTTAGGATAACAAGATGCCCCAGTTGCGGACAAAACAAATCTCCTGATGCCTAGCGATGGATGGATGACGAGGTGAAGTGGGAGTTGTTTTGAACCATAGCAGCCCGATGAGACTTAGGTCATTTGTTAGGATAAATGCCTGTTGAAGTCTAGGCGGCCATGATTGCTTACCTGTTGAGACCCGAAGATACTTGATCAAAGTATCTGATGATAGTCTAGGTTTAAACTTAAGAAAGTTTGATAACAAAACAACTGATGGTGTTGGGATGAATGTCTATGTGCAGGAGGATCTACGCGTGTTGCAGCTACGCGAGCGCCACCCCGCGACACAGGGGTTGCGAGATCGTTTGACACAGCTAGAGATAGATTGTATTGCGGCTACTGGGCTCTATGAGGTGATGCACATGCCCGTGATTCGGATGAATCATGGCCTGATTACAGCATTAGCAGAGCGATGGCACAGTGAGACTTGCACGTTCCACCTGTCTCAGGGAGAGATGACGGTGACTTTAGAGGGGACTCGATATGCCTGGGGGCCGTGCGTGTTAGCGCACATGTATCAGGAGTTACACGAGGTAGTGTACAGAGGGCGGGGGTCTCTAGCAGTGGGCATGACGTTGCTGCATGTGTGGGCATGGGAGCACCTACTAGTGACTCGACCAGTGAGTCTGAGATTCCGAGCCGTGGACCAGCCCTATATGTTCATGTATAGTGGTATGATGAGCCAGCCCCACTTGGGGAAGCTAGAGTGGTGGAGGCGAGCATTGGATGACCTAGATGCAGTGATCTGGCGGCCATACTTGGAGTGTGAGCCATGGGAGGATGATGCAGAGGCACTGCCGTATTGCTTTATGACCCGATTCCTCATTGGGAGGACCTCTTATCACGTAGAGAGACAGGTGCCAGGACGGGTGATGAGGCAGTTTGGACGGCAGCAGGGATTGCCGAGCGGATCGGGAGAGTATGCTCGAGTTATTCGAGAGCGGTATGCATGGGGTCCAGTGCTACCGTATGATCAGGCACTGGCAGAGTTCCGGACACTGCAGGCGAGGCCATGGGATCTACGACCGAGGGTCGTGGATGCAGGGGTTACAGCAGAGTATACACAGTATCGGGCGGCGCACCCGATCCGACGGATATCAGACCCGACAGAGCCGATCCCAGCCTTTGAGGATGAGAGGGGACGGGGACGGAGAGGAGGAGGCCGAGGAGGAGGAGGAGGTGGTGGTGGAGGAGGTGGAGGAGGTGGAGGAGGGATGGGGATGTCGAGACAGCGGAGAGGGAGAGGGGGGTTACCACTGCAGATATCACAGGGTCCTTTGATGCAGGGAGGAGTGCAGCTGAGTGGGAGGGGGATGGAGAGAGAGATCCCGATGGCTACAGGTGCAGGAGAGGGTGGTGCAGGGGAGGGACCTAGTGGAGGGGATGATACAGGTGCGGCAGCCATGGACATGGGGGAGGGAGCTACTGGGGATCTGTGGGAGCACATGATAGGTTATTTGCAGACCCGGGTAGAGAGATTGGAGGCGGAGGTAGCAGCTAGAGATGTGCAGCTATTTGCACGTGAGTCAGAGCTGACAGTGGTGCTGCGGGAGAGAGATACTGCGGTGGAGAGGTTAGCGGAGCTGCAAGAGAGAGTGCGGACTGGTGCACAGGGGCCTTCAGGAGAGGTTATGAGGGAGATACGGCGAGCACAGGCGGAGATAGAGTACTGGCGGGGGTTATATGAGCAGGTGGTACCGATCAGCCAGCGAGCTCTCAGCTATTCACAGATGCGACAGGCCAGATCCGAGCGATCGCAGAGGATGTAGAGCAGTGGGGGTGTGATGGGTCCTCTACGTCAGGAGAGATCAGGGGATGCAGGAGGGAGTGGGGGTTCGATGAGGCCTCCACGGAGAGATGGATCAGGTGGTGCCGGTACCAGTGGTGGAGTAGGTAGGGGTGGAGCAGGTACAACATCTGGCCAGAGTGGCATTTGAGAGAGCATTTTTGCATACATGTATTGTATCATTGTCTATTTTTTGGACTGTATCTTGGATGGCTCTTTGGTAGCCGATTTTTGTAGACTTCATTGTACTCTGATATATGAGTTGATATATATGAGGGGATCCCATATTGTGATGATTATGCATGTGATGATGTATGGATGTTTATGCATGATGAGGATTTATTGCTTAGATGTATATGTGTACATGTATGCATTTGATGAGATGTTTCTTTTTATGCATGTTTTTATGATGATTTATGATGTGAGATACTGACATATGAATGCAGGATGATATGTTTATTAATGTATTTGATTTGTGATGTAATGCTTTATGTATGGAATGCCATGATGAGGATATATGCTTATGCTTGATGCATGAACAGGATTTTTGATGTTTCCTATTGCAATGTAATGATGAGATGATTTATGTGACGATGTTTGAATGAATGATGTTATGTATGAATATGCATCTAGATGTGTTTAGATGAATGCAATATGGAGAAACAAAATGTAAAGTACAAATGTTTATATGATGATGTGTAAATGAATGCAGATGGATAAACAAATGTAAAGTGCAAGTGTTTATATGATGATGCCTAAATGAATGCAGATGGATAAACAAATGTAAAGTGCAAGTGTTTATATGATGATGCCTAAATGAATGCAGATGGATAAACAAATGTAAAGTACAAATGTTTATATGATAATGTGTTTTAAATGCATACGTAAAATGGATATATGAAATGGTATGAACCAATGTTTTGTAAACAAATGGTCTTATGAATCTAAAATGCATTAAATATGAAAGTGGGATGATACTATAACTAATATTTGTAATAACTGTACCTTAATACAATTAAAAAGAGGATAATGAATGCGATGTGAAATGAATCCTAAAATGAACATAATAAGATGTTTATTAATGAATGAATGAATGCATTTTGTAACTAAATGGATAAATGGATGTGTGTAATAATAAGTTGATAAGATGATAATGGATAATTTACACTGGATGAAATGTTTAGTAAATGATTTAAAACAACCAAAGACAATTTGATCCCATGACTGAATCTAATTATTTATGATTGATGCAATGATGAAAATGATTTTTAATGAAAACTAATGTCAATAATGAACTAGATGCAATGTTTTAAGTTTAAAAATGACATGAATGGACATAATGCAAGATGCACCTAAATGCAATGATGATATTGTCATGAGGAATGCAAGGTTTTTAAGACTTTGCATGATGCACTGATGATGTATCAGAGTACTCGGTCGTGATTGTATCCAAGACCAGCTTAATTTTCTCATTTTTGCATATAAAACCTCTATATGAATAAGTGAACGGATGGGTGATATGCAACAGAATGCAATATATAAACCGATGAGATGAAATGGCGATCCATAGTGCTCTATTTTCATCATTGAGCTTTAAAATGTTGGAAGAGAATACAAGCATCTTGACACAATAATTCAAGATGATCTGAGTATTTCTTTCATGGATTTTAATATAGCAAGTTAATACAAACGACTTGATATAAGGGTCAAGTCGACCAGAGTATTGCTTGCGGAACAGACAAGGATTATCTCCTTTCGTGCATGACTTGGATCGTCCTCCTTGATCTTAGGCTGATCATATCCTGAGACAAGTGCATACCGTACTAAGAAATAAAACCTTTATCCAATTTGGAGGAAGAGGAACCAAAGAATGAGCATTGTACCTGTAAACAAACAGTATATATGCATAAAGAATAAAGAATAAGGATCCTTGGTAATGGTTCATGCTCATATGGTCGAGATATATGCTGTAGTCAGCAAGCCGTAGTGATCTATGACTGCATTTTGCATAAGATCACGTAGCTTGGTGAACTTCCCACGTAGACACCATTAGTACATGCCCCAAAACTTCATCGGAAATGATGCGCAAACAAAACAAAACAATGCTGAAAAGATCCCGATACAGATAAACAAACGATTGTACTCACAAATCAACCAAGTATTTGATAGCTTAACATAATTTTCTTGTCAAAGAAAACGTCATCTTGTCTTTGTTTTGGTAAGGAAGGATACATCCTTGGTTAAAGACAGGTTTGGATTGTTGATGTCGATTGCTTTGGTTTGATTGATAAATGGTCATTGTGTGAGTAGTTTGTCAATGTTTGTTTTGCATCTGATCGGATGAATATGTACAAGGTGTTGCCATGTTTTTGTGTGATTTTTGATGGGTTTTCCGATGTTTTTGGATTTTGAATTGTTTTGAATGTTTTTGGTATTTTGAGAGTCATTTTTGAATGTTTTTGGATTTTGTGTTGAGACATTTTTGAATGTTTTTGGTATTTTTGCGAGATGTTTTTGAATGAAGAACTTAATGAATCATAAGACAATGTAGAATCCACTTCTATCACGAGGGTAAGGGTATTGCCCCCAGTTTGTAGACCGGACTATGAAAAGGTGGGATGCTAGACGCGTGGAGTACTTTCTTAATTGCAGATTAAATAACAAGCCATAGTTTGGATGGATGGATGTGTGTGTGCATGAATGTGATCGCAACGAGCCTGAAAGATACTGGAGCCATTGTTTTTACGAGTGGCGCCTGTTTGCCAGGTTTTCACCACCGTACTTACCCAAGGTGCCACCGGAGTGTTTGTTCACCGTTTGGATGCATGATTTTTCTTTACTTTTTTGAATGTTTTTGTATTTTCTTCAGGACATTTTCTGAATGTTTTTGATATTGTCTTGATATGTAGGGGAGCCTGATGCTCTGTATACCTTAGGTATAAAACCGTTTGAGGTGCATGCTATTGATTGGATCTGCAAGCGGTTCTCCTTCTGATGTAGCCAACTGATATGCCCCGGACCCGAATACAGCAGTGACAACATATGGGCCCAGCCAGTTTGATTCAAACTTGCCTTGATGTTCTCTATTTGGTTGGTTGCGAGGATTTTCTCGAAGAACAAGATCACCTACCTCAAATGTACGAGATCTAACTCGGTGATTGTAACTTCTACTCATGCGCTGCTGATAGGCTTTGAGGTGATTGTATGCAGCTTGTCGTTTCTCATCAAGTAACTCTAAGTCCTGAAGGCGTGAGACTCTGTATGCTTCATCATCTATGAGATTGTGCAAGGAAACCCGTAGTGACGGTATCTCGACCTCAATAGGTAAGATAGCTTCTGCACCATAGACCAATGAATAAGGAGTTGCACCTGTAGGGGTTCGAATGCTAGTTCGATATGCCCATAATGCTGGATTCAATTGAACATGCCAATCACGGCCGGCATCATTGACTGTCTTCTTTAGGATTCTTAATATGTTTTTATTGGACGCTTCGGCCTGACCATTGCCTTGTGGATAATAGGGAGTGGAAAAGCGATGTTGGATATGAAATTTCTCACAAAGTTCACGGACATCCTGATTTTTGAAAGGGAGACCGTTATCTGTGACAATGGACATGGGTACACCATACCGGCAGATGATGTAATTGAGGATGAATGAGGCGATCTGCTTGCCGGTGACTTGGGTAAGTGGAACAGCTTCGATCCACTTGGTGAAATATTCGGTGGCGGTAATAATGAATTTATGGCCATTGGATGAAGATGGATGAATCTTACCCACAAGGTCAAGGCCCCATTGACAGAAAGGCCATGGTGTCGTGATTGGTTGCAGTTCCTGGGCCGGTGCATGTATCAGGTCGCCGTGAACTTGACATTTCTTGCATTTCCTGACAAAGTAGTAGGAGTCCTTTTCCATAGATGGCCAATAGTATCCAACTCGCATGATCTTCTTGGCTAGTGATGGACCACTTGAGTGAGTCCCGCAAATTCCTTCATGTACCGCTTCCAAAACCTTTGTTATCTCATCTTGTTCCAGACATCGAAGGAGAGTACCATCAAGACTATGTCGGTATAGGGTTTCGGCAATAATGGTATATCGAGCAGTTTGGCGAATGAAGGTTTTTCGTTGGTTATTTGATTGGTTGGGAGGAAGGGTATGATTGCGAAGATAGGTGTAGAACTCACCGTACCATGGGGATTCGGAACCAACAAGGCGACATATCATTTCAGATTCAGGGATATCATAAGCGGGGATCCAAAGCTGTTCTACCAAGAACTCGTAGCGTGTTGAATTTTGTGGAAGATCTAGGAGAGATGCGATGGTAGCCATAGCGTCAGCAGCTCGATTCTGATCTCTTGGTATCTGCTCAAAGGTGATAGTAGTAAATGATGTCTTTAGAGTGTCCACCATTTGCTTGTATGGCATGAGTTTATCATCTTTGGTCTGATATTCATCTGTTGCTTGTCGAATGACCAGTTGTGAGTCACCATATACTTGCAATTCTTGTAATTTCCATTGTATGGCTAGCCTGAGTCCTGTGATCAAAGCCTCATACTCTGCTATGTTGTTTGTGCATGGAAATGTGAGCCTGTAAGACTTCGGGATGCTATCACCTTGAGGTGTGATAAACAGAATGCCTGCCCCCGAGCCATGCCTAGTGTATGAACCATCAAAATATAATTTCCATGGTTGTGCTGCTGTGATTATGAATATCTCTTCATCTGGAAAATTGGAAATGAGGGGATGATCACCTATGAGTGGTGCATCGGCCAATTGATCTGCAATAACTTGACCTTTGATAGCTTTACGGTCTACATACTCGATGTCAAATTCACTTAGAATCATTACCCATTTGGCCAAGCGACCTGTCAATGCTGCTTTGCTGAGTAAATACTTGAGTGGATCAATCTTTGCAATGAGTTGTACCTTGTGTGTTAATAGATAGTGTCTTAATTTTGTGGCTGCTAAGATTACTGCTAGGCAAGCTCGCTCAATAGGTGTGTAATTGAGTTCATAGCCAACCAGTGTGCGAGAGATGTAGTAAACAACACACTCTTTACCTTCTGCATTATGTTGTGCTAGTAGTACACCCAATGCTGTACTTGTTGCTGAAATATAGAGTAACAACGGTCTACTTGGATCTGGTGGCATCAACAATGGTGGATTCATGAGATAGTCTTTAAGTTCCTGAAATGCTTGCTGGCATCTATCATCCCACTGAAAGCGGATGTTCTTGTGTAGCAAGTGTGTGAATGGGTGACACTTATCAGCCAATTGTGCAATGAATCTGCGGATGGATTGAAGCCGTCCTTGTAGTGTCCTTAGCTGACTGATATTCTTTGGAGGTGGCATGTCCATTATTGCCTTAACCTTTGCTGGATCGACCTCAATGCCTTTGCTTGAGACAATGTATCCTAGAAGCTTCCCGGAGGTCACTCCAAAGACACATTTCTTTGGGTTGAGTCGAACATGATATTGTTCCAGTCTATCAAAGATTTGATCTAAGATGTGAAGATGTCCTTCTCTAGTAAGTGATTTTGCTAGTAAGTCATCCACATAATCTTCCATCATAGTATGCATCATGTCATGGAAGATGGTGGTCATTGCTCGTTGATAGGTCGCTCCTGCATTCTTTAGACCAAAAGGCATTACATTCCAGCAATATGTGCCCCATGGACATGTGAAGGCTGTCTTATGTTGATCCTCTGGTGCGATCTTTATTTGATTGTATCCTGAAAAGCCATCCATGAGTGAAAGCATGGCATGTCCTGCTGTTAGATCCACTATGATGTCAATATTTGGAAGGGGGAAGTCATCCTTAGGACATGCCTTATTCAGATCTCTGAAGTCAGTACAAATGTGGATGCCCCCTTTTGGTTTGCCAACTGGTACGATGTTGGAGATCCATTCTGCATAATCAATTGGTCTAATGAAACCAACATCTAGGAGTTTCTTGAGTTCTGTTTTGACTAGCACTGCAATTTGGGGATGCATCTTACGAAGCTTCTGTTTGACAGGTTTGGCTCCTTCTGCTACAGTGAGGTGATGCATGACTAAATCAGGATCAAGCCCAGGCATGTCTGCATATGACCATGCAAAGTTGATCTGACGCTTCTGGAAGAACTCTATAAACTTAGGCTGTTCCTCTGGAGTGAGAAGAGATGCCAGATGTATGATATGAGGGTTTTCAGGAGTCCCCACATTGTATTCTTTAGTCTCCTCAATGAGAATCGTCGATCGTTCCTGTTGTGTACTAGCAGGGAGAATGTCAAACCCTTCATCCTCAGGCGCCTCAGAGAGGTTTTCACCATTGGATACACTCTTTCTTTTTACTTTTGTCGGATCAAACAGTGCCACAGTGTGGTTTTCACTGGAAGATCCATGTTTTATTGTTATATTTTTGCAGCTGAAGGGTTTGGCATCCGCCCCGAAGTATGCTGCGCTATTAAGTTCAATGGCGAATCCAGCTTTGTGATCCCCGCTTGGTAGATTATCCCTTAATTCCAAAAAGTCAATGATAGCCTCATCGTTCTGGAAGAGGTCAAGACATGGGGGATTTGGTTGGTTCCATTCAATGAGTTCAGGGTGGATAATGGGCATTACTTCATCAATTAAGTTAAGTGCGTTAGAGGTATCAGTGAGGGTCAAGACCGTGTGGTGAAGGTCGTTGATGGTACTCTCCCTGTCAGAATCAGGCGTAGGATGAGACGTAGGGTCTGTGGAAGATGTTTCCAGCTCAGGTACCCAAGTGGTCTTTATCTGTGCTTCTCCGTAAACAGGAATGTCTTTGCATGGCGGAGGTGGTGATGTGTCTTCCTCATCTGAAGTATTAAGTTGCACTGAATCGAATTCCCACTCATGTGAGTCGGTCTCTGAATCACTTTCCAGCATCCGATTGCTATACCATACTGGGATGTCTTTGGAGTTGAACACGGCAGGTGTGATTGGTTTATGTATCTTTGTAATGATCGGTGCTGCAGGAACCGTGATGGGATTTAAAGGATCTGTCACTGGAAGTATTGGTAGTGGTGACTCAGTGGCTTTTGCTGGAACTACTGGTGCCATAGATGTCGCTGCGGGTTTGGAGATAGTTGCTGCTGCTATTGGTGTTATTGATGGGATTACTGGTGCGATTGGTGGTATGTTTGGCACTGGTGATGGTTGCGGTGGGGTTGTGAGCCTCGATGGGGCAGTGGGGATAGTGTTTGATGGTGCTTTGAGTATGAAAGGTGTCCTCTTTGCAGTAGGTGGGCAATATGGTTTGCTAGGTTTTCCTTTGAATCTGAATTTAGGAAGGATCTCTTTTTCAAAACCTAGGCCTGTATTACCTTTGGGCTTGAACTCTGGCAGCAGCGGTTCATGTCGTCCTTGTTTGCAGGATCCCAAAGCACTCTGACCATCATATCCCATTCTTTGCATAATGAGGAGGCCTTTGCCATATTGTTCCGTAGGAAGTGTAACTTGCGGTTTGTCAGTGGTGATGGGATCTTTATAGATCCAGTCAGCTAGGTCCTCATCTTGTGTCTCTTCCTCTTGACTCTTTCCAAGGATGAAAGGCGTCAAGGCACATGCAGGTGTGATTAGTGGTTGCTGGAGTAACTGTTGTGGTTTACCATGTGTTCTAGGAGAAGTGGGCATTTGTCCCACACAAAAGAGCTGACTCAAGTTGTATTCTCCAGGACCTTCCTCTGCGACTTTCATCTTAAGCTTTTCTTGCTTGGGTATAGGGGTGTTTGAACTGGCAAGAGAGGCGGGATTTACATATGATGTGGAGGAAATGGCTTCCCTATTATTAGGAATAGTAATTTCTGGTTGATGGCTGATATTATGGCAAAATGCAAAGGGATTTGCATCGCCCAGGATTGTGATCTCTGTACCGTTATGTGGGAACTTGATACATTGATGGTAGGTAGATGGAACGGCTTGCATGGCATGTATCCAAGGTCTCCCTAATAATAGATTGTATGGCAGAGGAAGGTCCAGAACCTGACAAATGATGTGCTTTACCACGGGGCCCACTCGGATTGGTAGTACCACAGCTCCTTTGGATGAACGCTCTGCATCATCATAGGCCTTGATGGTGATCTTCTTGCGAGGATCCACTGATTCTATTGCATATCCCAATGCTGTGACCAACTGTAGTGTGCAAATGTTCAGGCCTGCTCCATTATCAATCAAGACTCGCTTGATCCTGTGTTGGTTGACAAAGCCTTCAATGTGGAGTGAGGCGTTATGAGGTTGTTGGAACGAAGAGTTGTCACTTTCGGAAAAAGTGAGACAAGGTGATGACTTTAGAGTTCCAACCATGGCTTGAAATTGGTCCGTATTTAGGTTTGCAGGGACTGACGCCTCTTGGAGTGCTTGATCCAAGATAGTTTTATGAGAGGGTGACAGACGCAAAAGCTCCAAATGGATATAAGTGCAGGGGTTTTGTCTAATTGTTCCACAAGATTGTACTGCTTTGGGATGGAGGTGGTGCCTTGTGGAGCTGCCTTTATGGTGACCTTGCCGCGACGCGTAACAACATTGCAATTGGAGTTGGGATTTTTGAAGGTTATAGTTGCAATTTGTTCATTGGCATCATACAGATGATTTACAGTGTAGTTATACGCAGCCTGCGTATAATCAGTGGTATCAGTGCCTCGTCGGGAAGTGGAAGGACCCCTTTGATCTTGTGATGGAAGTGGATTCTTGAACATCTGATGATCATTATTGGTTGTTTTTGGGTCATGCCCTTCAATTTCAATTTCTCCTCGGTCAATAAGATCCTGAATGAGATCTTTCAATCGATGACAATTACTTGTCTTGTGTCCTCTTCCTTGAAGGAATTCACAATGTTCAGTATCTCTCCACCATGCCGGTTTGACCTGAGGCTCATAGTTTGATAGCTTAGGTAGAGTGACCAAATTTTGAGAGAGGAGTTGTCGCAACACTGTTTCAATGGGTTCCCCTAAGGGAGTGTATGTGCGTTTTTGTTTTTGTGGACGGGGTCTTGGTTCATCATGAGATGTGATGCGACCTTGATTAGGAGGAACATTTGTGTTATTTTGAGGTGGAGGATTTTGTCCTGCAAACCGAACCACAGGTTGTGCATTTTGGATAGTTCGAGCATCCACAACTCCATCGTTGACGATATTCTTATTTTTATTCCAGAAGTTGGGTTTATCACTATTGAAGTGCGAGCGAGGACCATCTTTGGGTTCATTAAAGATTTTGATGAGTCCTTTTTTGATGAGTGCCCTTTCAAATTTTATACCCTTGGTGATCATATCGTTAAAAGAGTCGGTGTCTTTGACATCCAGGTGAAATTCCATTTCTTCGTTTAAGTTGGAAATGAAAATTTCCACTAGTTCTCATTCAGGTAACTGAAGAGAACGTCTGCTAGACATTTGGCGCCATCGTTGCAGGAATACTGAGAATAGTTCACCTGGTTTTTGTTTGGTGTTGCATAGATCAGCCATGGTGATGTCGCGTTCAATATTATAAGAGTAATGAGATAGGAACTTCTGGATGAGTTCCTCAAATGTTCTTATGCCGCCTGGTAGTCGGGAAAACCATGATGTGGTTGTTCCTCCCAAGCTTTGGGGAAAAAGGCGCATTATGTATGTGTCTTCATATGCGACTTCGAGACAAGCGGAATGAAATTCTCGGACATGATCGCGGGGATCTCCCTTTCCTCTATATTTTTCGAATTTTGGTGTTTCGAACCCGCGTGGAAAGGGTGGCATATAAAGATTCCTATCAAACGGATAGGGACAGATGTCGTTAAGTGAGAATTGATTGGTCTTAACACCACTATGAAGTTGTTGGGCGAGATTCTCAACTTGTTGCCGCAACATCTCCATTTCATTAGGAGGAGGAGGTGGTGGGTTACCTCGAGGGATGTTATATCTGATGGGATCTCTACGCCTTTCCTCCTCATGGCGACTTTGTCTTTCTGATGCTTGTCTTATTTGAGCAAGATCAAAGTCTGAGGGGAGTTTGGCTCCTTCTTGAGCGAGTCTTAAAAAGTGAGCATCCGCATTGCTCCTTAATATTTCATCAAATAATCTGTTAAAATGAGGGTTATGCTGAACCCTTTCGATTGTTGAAGGAGTGGGAGTACTTGGGTTTTCATCATTCACATTTCCTCCAAGTGCTTCTTGAAATTCATTGAGGTTGTCCTCTTCTTCCTCAATTTCTATTTCTCGCTGCCTTGATCGTGATCGGGTTTGAGCCATTTTGTTTGCAAATTTGTTTTTGAAGTTGATTGAAGATGATGATGAGTTGTTTGATGAAGGATGGATGTTTTAGTGGATTGGTGGTATGTAGGTCTCTAGCACTCTAAGGTAGATGTAACCAAAATTCCTTCTTTGAATTGCTTGCTTGTTTTGATAAGTTTTGATGTGATAAGGTGTAGAGAAATCTGAGATGTGTTACAGATTTAACTACCTAGTAATGAGAGGATTCACTCATGAACTAGTTTTAACCTGCGTAGATGTGTCTCTTAGGATGAGCTTATCCTAGATGTAGAAACAATCTAAAAAGTGATGTGATGTGTTTGATTTCAAGCAATATCTAAAAAAGAATTTTGGGACAAGAACCTCTTAATGTTTTGAGAGTTTTGGGATGGATTGATGACGAAGTGATGATGTATGAGTGGGATGATGGATGAAAAATGTTTTCAACTTCAATAAAAACTTTGTGTCACAAATGGGACAAACTCTATCTCTTCCCTTTCGGGCGTTGGTGGCACTTCTCGAGCTGTGTTGTAGGTGATACAGATGTTTGGGAAGAATTTGGGGTTAATCTTTCCTCCTTGATTTTTGTGATAACTCAGAGCTCTATATTGCATAAAAGCTCTGCGGTTCAATGATTCTGAATCAAACTCGTTTGTTTTACCTTGAAGGTATAGACGCATGCGATGTAGAAAGATTCTATGTGAGACAAAGATTTGTCTATTGATATAGAAGAACTTTCTTCTTTTGATCAAAGCCTTTGAGCTTAATGGTCTTCTTTTCAAGGTAATATTCTGATGACACTTCTTCTTTCGCAAGATGTGAAGAATGGTCATAAAAGTTGTGACTCTGTGTTGTTTGCACTTTGTTTTTGATGTTTTTGGTTGTGTTGACAGATGTTGGATGAATACTTTGGTTTTGGAATTGATTTTCTGATTTTTCTTTGACAAGAAAACAAAGCAAGCACACAAACACAAGATTGTAGCCTCAAAGGCACAAATGAGTATGGGTCTAGATCAACCCAATCCTTGGACTTGTTTCTGACCCTTCCTTTAGATTTATTTTAAGGTGTAATTCCAAAGCCTGAAGTCGGCTCAATTTGCACTAGGTCTGTAAAACGAACACACTTCAAACACTCTTTATCCCTAAGGTCAAATGGCCAGTTGTGATAAATTTAGCCCACATCTTGATATTTCTTCGACTTTGGTACTACATACCTTATGAATCCCGCCGTGGCAGGTAAGGATGTGATATACTAAGTCTTGCACGAGCATAACAAATAGATGATCCCTATGATGGGGGAGTCACCACTTTTATCAAGCCACAAGTGACTTTTCAAAAAGCTATGTTTCTACTCAAGGAAATATGTATGGTGAGTATCTTGGGAGCAAAACCATCTATGCTCTTGCACTAAATTATACCTCAAATATCCTCAATCAATAGAACAAGTGGGCTACTATTTAAAGGTGTTTAGTCATGTTCGATGGCTTTGGACATAAGTTCATTCTGCAGTGACTCACTTAAGAGCCTTGTAACTGGTGGTGGGGCCCATTTGTCCTTTCGGCCAGTTACACTGTAGGAACAGCTATACCCAAGGCTACAGCTTTCGCTCTCACCTGATTTCTATAGCGGCTCGAAGGATTTACCGCTCGAGGTCGTTCCCAAGAGTATCGATCCCTTGGCAGGCCTCTCTTAAAAAGATAAAATTTGAGTGTTACTAACACTTTTCTCTTGCACCTAGGACCACGAGAGCCAAGGGAGAGGATGGTGTGTGTTAGAAGTAGGTCCACTCGACTGACTATTTTGCACAAGCGTGCCAAATACGAAAAACACTTGTTCTTTTTAGTCCAGCATTTGCAATGTGATTTAACTATTTGGAGATGTTGCTCCAACAGCCATGGTGTTCATTTTTAGCTTCAAAGCAATATGTTTTGTAATCTAGAATTGAGAAATCCTGGTCAACTTAATGAAAAACACGTTTTGCTTTGAAGGAAAATTTTTGTTTTTGCCAAAAATAAAGACAAGTGGATTAATTTTAAGCACCAAAACAAAAATGTATCCCTAACTTGCAATGAAAGCAAAACTTTTGAGTTTGTTGTTCTTTTTATTTTGCAAAGAAAGGTGAGTGTTCTTTTTAAGCACCAAAAACAAGTGTTAGGTTCGTTTTATGCACTTCAAAGTAAAATGTGAGGTTTGATTTTTAATTTTGTGCAAAAAAGGAAAATGAATTCTTTTTAACCAACTTTTTAAAGAAAGTAAAAAGAAAAGATTTTATGGCATCTACTAACTCCTCCCCCTGCACACAACAAGATTAGAACCTGCACTTGGTAAATGGCCAAACGTTAGTGTGGGCTTATACAAGCCTAAATTTTGATTCTTGGTTACAAAGCGAATTGGACAACACCCTGTCACAATAGCGCTATTCTGCTTTTTATACAAAAGCGCTAATTGATACAAAAGCGCTAGTCTGAGGTATCAGAAGCGCTATTTTACACTGTAGCGCTGAAAGAAAACCAGAATCCCGAATAGACAAAAGCGCTAAAATAGTGTCAGTAGCGCTGAAACTGGAACAATAGCGCTGAAATGCCGTCAATAGCGCTGGAATGTTGTCAATAGCGCTATTTTAGTGTCAATAGCGCTAAAATAGATTTTTCAAAAGCGCTAAAACGCGTTCAATAGCGTCGAAGCGCGACCTGTGTGGCAATTTCAACATTCAGACATGTTAGTTAAAAAAAATGATTATGTTTTTGGTGCTTGGATTCACGTCGGGTTCACCAAATGATGCCCTCCTAAATGACACAATTGTTAGTTCTTGATCAAACAACATAAAACACACAAGATGTTAGAGTTAATCAATCTAAAAACCAAACACAATGAAGGCATTCCAAAGGAGATATTAAAAACATGCTAAATATATCTAACTAAAGAAGTAAGACAATGAGATATCTCCAACTATCTCTTAACATGATATTAGTTCTTTCTCCCTTGTTCCTCTCCTCTCCAAGTTCCAAAATAGTGTAGCTCTCAGCAGCTTTTTGCACTATGGATGCTTATGGAGGATTGAGATTGTAGAATAGCTCTAAACATGAAATGAAAAGCTATTTTTAATGCTAAAATGATTGATTTTACCAAAAAGACAAGATTTAGTTATGCTATGCTAAATGCTCTCTAAAATGGCTATAGTCTAAATGCTTACAAGTTTTCAGGATCTGGATTATGAAGGAATGGGCTCTATTTATAGGAAAAATGGAGCAATGGATGGCCAGGATTGAAAGGTTTAATCAAGGGTTAAGCTTGAAAGTTGGGGATCCATGTGCACAATTGGCACCAATAAAATAATGACAAGTGTCAACACAGGATTGGGTTGAAAGAAGAGGTTGGAGGCATTAAAGGCCTGAGAAGACCTCATGGTTATCTAAAGGCTAAGGGTCAAGCCTAAATTAGGATTACCCACTGGATTAGGAGTTAATCCAAGGATAAACCTTTGTGCAAATGATTAAGAGATAATCATCGTCAAAGTATTAAATGCTTGATGAGACCTTTGTGGTTGGATAGAGGTTGAGTCAAACAAATGTTTTAACCATGTGGGAGGGTTGAATTAACCATTAATGGTTATTGGAGACTTTAGGGAATTAAGTGGTTGAAAGTTGGAAGCCTTTAATGGTTTTCAAAGACTTTGGGGTCTTTGAGAAGTGACTCCATTTTGCTTAGGAATGTGACAATATTTAGGGGATGGATTAGGCTAATTAGGAAGGGGTTAGAAGAATCTAGAAGGTGATTAGATTTTGCAAGTGGATTTGGTGGGTGAGGGAAAATAGGATTTTATTAAAATAAAAATTCATTTATTTCAATAAATATGTGCAAGTTGCATTTGTAGGAAAATGCAAGTGGGGGGGGTTTTAAAATGATTTAAATAAATGTTAATTTATTTAAAAGAGGGAAAGGGGGATTTAATTAAATAAATTGATTTATTTATTTAATTGATTGGAATTGGATTTAATGAATTAATTAAAATAAATTGAATAATTTATTTAATTAATAGAAGAATGTTTGGGGATGAATTAATTAAATATTAATTTAATTAATTGATGGCTAGTGGATTTTTAATCAAATAAATATGAAATATTCATTAAATTAAAATGGACAGATTTATGTGACTACACCTAGGAATAGAGAAAATGGAAAGAGGAGCTCGAGCTTTCATGCCCATGATCAGGGAAAGTGGAAAGAGAAGCTTTAGGGTAAATGTAATATGTTGGGGAGGGGTTGCAACTTCCATGTCATCACAAAGATGATTGGCTGCCACTCCCCACCCAAACAAATCCTTCTTTCATTCCTTTGCAGGCTCCTTCTTCAAACCCCCTGCCATCCTATGGCAGAGTAGAAGTAGAGGATGTGCCATGCTTGGCCTTTCTTGATAAGAAAAGGCTTTCACACCCCCTCTGGCAATCCTTCTCACTTTCACAACCCCTCTGACAATCTCACATAGGAGAAAACAAAAAAACACCCATCTGATATCACAGAGCACACAACAACTCCATGCACGATCCTACTCAAACATCATCTTCCTTTTTGAGGAAACAACCACTCTTAGAAAATTAAAAAGGTTTCTTTTCTCTTCTACCAATTAAGTCACCACTCCATTGTATTTATAACCTTTTAACACTTCATTTGGTGATGCTCATTCACGTGAAAAATCATCTTTTTGGTATTTTTCAACATGACTATAGACTCTAGAAGTCACTGTCATGTCTATCAAATCCATAGCGTCCTACTAAGGCTCATCTATTGTGAATGATTTTGTTATGATTTTATTCCTCCTTGATTGGACAAATTCTGCTTCAGAATCCCTGACAACAAGCAACCTGAGCTCTGATTTCTCAGAGAAATCCGTGATCTCCCATCTCTAACTCAGAAGCTATCCAATCTTTTTATGCCTCTGAAACCATCATCCTCGCTTGTCTAATCAACCTCGAGGTCTCGAGTTGGTCTGATGTCATACATTATAGCCACGAGAGTTGGCGAGTAACTCATTTCATATAGTTGTCGCTAGCTCTCATTTTTGTTTAATGTTAGCATTTTTAGGTTGCGAGCTAGCGACTAGACAGTTTGTGGTTAAGTTTTTAGGTTATCGCCAACTCGCGAAGTTAAATGTCTGAAGACATGATCAAGCCGTGAGCTTGCGAGTGAAGTGCTAGCAGTTAAGAGATAAACAGTTTTATGTTGGCGAGTACGTGACAAGGGTTAAAGTTACCACTATCTCCAAGTCGTTGCGGTGATGAGGACTTAACATTTTGTGGTCGAGAATTGGCGAGTGACAGTTCAATTTCCCTCAGTCGCTAGGTCTCGAGGTTATCAAGGCTTAGCATTTTCAGCTTGCGAGTTGGAGATAGAGTCGTAAGGGCTTGTCGCTAGGTTGCGAGATTTACTAATAGGCAATCTTTCAGGCAGAGAGTTGACGACTATGTGCCACATGTTTTAATAACTTAATATCTTGAAATCGCCAATATTTTTTTTTAATGGTTTGAAAATAGCTTGAAATAGCCAATATTTTAATTTTATGGTTTGAAAATAGGTTGAAATCGCCAATATTTTATTTTTATGGTTTGAAAATAGGTTGAAATCGCCAATGCAAATATTTTTTTGGTTTTAAAAACATTACAATTCACCCATGCAAATATTTTTTTGGTTTTAAAAACATTACAATTCGCTAGGATTTTTCATAGACTTTGAGCGATCACAGCTAATTCGCCAATGGAGATTATTATTTTTTCTCCGTAAACCGCAAAAATTTGCCAGTAAAATTAAAATTTTCCTCGGGAATTGTACAGCTTTCACCATATGTTTACACCTTGTCCAAGGTGGGGGGGGGGGGTTTCTTAAAGTTTTCCCTACCAACAAGATTTCAAAAACCTAATGAATGTCTGACACCCATTCTAAAGGTTAAAATTCAAATTGGAGCCAAGTCATCCCTCATTAATGGTTGTCAAAGTTGAATTTGGTAGAGTTAATTCCTCGACAAGAAAAGGATGAATTTCCCTAATGTACTCATTTGAAAGGGGATTACAAGCAATAAACAAGGGTTTAGAGAACACAAGAAGCGGAATTGAAGATGAGGACTATAAGCAAACTAGACTAGAGGATTCTCACATCAGAGTGCATAAAAGAAGTAACAATTCTCAATTACCTAGAAGTCAGTCCCACACTCATATTGGTGCACAATTTTTTAATTAATTCTCAAAGAAAAACCATAAAAACGGAACGGCATAAATCACACACACTAAGCTTACACTTCTAGGCTTAAAAGTGTTAAAACACTCAGAGTTGACTGACATTTTCTAAGCTTAATATGTTGCTTAAGGTGTGTGGTCACTCTAAGAATACACTTCTAGGCTTAAAAGTGGTAAACATTCAAAATTGACTAACATTCTCTAGGCTTAATATGTTGCTTAGTGTGTAGTTTAAGACTGGCCCATAAAATTAAAGAGATACATTGTCAATTTTTTTCTAGAATTTAAAATCGACATTTTTAAATTAAAGCCAATAAAAATGAAGTAAAATACTTGGGTTATGAACATTTTATCTAGGCCAAAAAGCACCTTACCTGAAATTGGGGATACCAAATTGGGACACATTTAAAATTAGGGGACCTCTAAAAGAGGGTTAATATCCCAAACCAACATCCAATTACAAAAAGTTGGCAGAAAGTTGCTTACTTGAAGACGCTGCCACGTACAAAATCGGTGCTCAAATGCATAAACAAATACAACCCAAAAATCAATGAGATAAGGACCAATGATAACAAGGTTTTAATTACTCTGGAAAGAGCAACAACCAATGGATCTTAATTAAGTGTTTCCTCTAATTTTTTTATTTTTTTTATGGAGGTCCAAACCTGCAAGCACGATATCCCAGCAAGGGCATGAAGCCCGCAAGTTGCTAGCCAAGTGAGAATCTTCCTCTAATTTTATTCGGCGTGTTTACTAACTTCTAAATATTGGTGATCCAACTATGCCATACTAATCTTCAAAGGTATTAATTTACGTATATAATTAGAACAAGTGCAAATCTAGGCTAAGAATATTTAGAAAGTAGGATGATGGACGACAAGTTAACATTAGATCAACTATTCACATCTAGATGTGCAAGTGGTACAGTTCACAAACCACTTTATAGCTGGAAAACATGATTAAATTTATAGTTGTGGCTCTTTAATGGAGCTATCCATATTCCACTTTATGTTTGGCCAATGAATCACTACCTACCATTGTTCTAATACTAGTTGCTTTTCTAGATTGGTGATGATGTTTTAGCTTTAAAGGGTGGTCATGCTCTTTTGTAATATTTGTATTAGTCCTTGTAAAGTTGTCAAAGGAAGGATGTAATGGAGAGTGTGTTCTTATCATTACACATCAGTATGTCTCTTAGCCATTGGATTAAACCAATCAACATAGATCAAGGGTCTATTTAAGAGTTTGAAAAGGATTAAGAGTAAGTTATCAATGAAATGTCGCACCATTAATTGATGAATTGAGATAGATCTATGTGACATATTCTATTTATATTAATTGTTTTAGTGAATAATCCTTGAAAATATGGTTATTCCTCTCCTTCCATATCCCCAAAGAGACATGAGGGAAAATAAAAGACCATTGCACCTTTAAGGTATAATGAGAAGAAGGACACCACCACTTCCTAAAAAAATCCAAAACATTATGATGGAAGACCCAACACAGGTTCCACTTTTGAAGGACCCTGCTACAAATATCAAAACCAAAAGAACAATGGAGAACAATATGGGAAACTGATTCCTCCTCCTCCAAGCATAGAAAACATTTGTTGGGGAGCAAAAACCCTTTCTACAAAGATTATCAATAGTGAGAATTTTACTCTAAAGCATAAGCCAGAAAAAGATGTTAACTTTAGGGGTTAGGTTCTTCACCCATGCTTTCACCTAGCAGGGGAGAGAGAAAGCAGGAGATGACAAAGAAACAGCAGAAGCCACCGAGAAGTGACCTGAAGATGTTCCTTTCCAACTAAAATAATCCTACTTGAGTCCAAACAAGGGAAGCAAGATAGAAAAGATAGCTGGATAGAAAGAAGAGAAGGAAAGAAATCAAAAAAATTAACCCACCCAGAGTTCTTCCAGTAGTCTGCCACAAAAACACCAAATGTGGCTTTACAATCCTCCATAAAAGGAGAAAAATCAGGATTGTCACATAGAGGGCCAAGAGAGAAGCACAAATCTTCCCAGAATCTAACATTCTTACCATTTCCCACCTTCCAGGCCCCTCCCATCATAGCCACCTCTCTAACCTTGAGCACATTATTCCAAAGGAAAGAGCCCGAGGGGAGAGTTTTCGCTCTAAAAAACTCCTTCAGAGAGGGGAGATAGAATAGATACTTGTTGCGCTAGATCAAGTTCCATTCATGATTATATTAAAAGCTCCTCCATATCTACTTGGCCAAGAGGGCTTTGTTAAAGGATTGGATACTTCAATTACCCAAACCACCTCCCACTATAGATTTACAAACATTCTGCCAAGCAAGAAAAGGCACACACTTTTTCTCCTCCACCCCAAACCAGAGGAATTGCTTTTGAATCCTTTCAATAATTTCAGCAAATTTGGAAGGAATTTTAAATAGACTTAAAGCATAGATTGGGATATTTTGAAGAGTAGACTTCAGAAGTTGTAATTTCCCAGCCTAACTCAACAAAGCACCTTTCCAACCCGCCAGTTTTTTATTGAATATGTCAATTAGAGACAACCAAAAGGAATCAAGCGGTTTTATATAGAGGGGAAGCCAAAGATAGGTAGAAGGAAAATAACCAATATCACAGGCAAGAATGTCCACAATCCTTCTCCACCTTATCTCAAGAGTGTTGAAAAAGAAAAGGGAGCTCTTATTCCAATTGATCATCTAACCAAAAACTTTACTATAAAGATTAAGAGCATTATTCAAATTTATTGCTTCCCTAATAGTAGAACACCCCAAAAGGATAGTATCATCAATGAACCATTGGTGGAGCACACAAGATTAGATGAACAAGGCTTCAAACCTTGAAAAGAACCTTCTGAAACTAGTTTTAGCAAGTCCTACCAAGAGCTTCCACCATTATGGGATTGGAGATATCGGATCCCCCTATCTTAAACCTCTAAAGGAATTGAAGAATCAAGAAGGGGAACCATTAATAAGGACTGTTAGATAGTTCAAATAACCGGAAGACAACTAAGAGGGGGGGTGAATCAGTTATCTTAGATTATCGAAACCATTAGCACTATAAACTTTAATACCGGAACCCAAAACATTAATACCAGAATAGCAGTTAAACCAATTAAGCATAAACAATAATCATAGAATAAATACCATCCACATGACACCAAGATTTGTTCGTGGAAAACTCAATAAAGGGAAAAACCATGATGGGAAGCCTACCCACAGTCAAATAATACTTTTGTAGTAAGTATGTGAATTACAATTGAGGGGTTTACACTTGCAGGAAGGCCAACAGCCTAGAGTGCACTGCTCATAAAAAAAAGGAGTCTCACTGACTACATAGAAATTAAGACTACAATCTGGAAAAGTGTTGAACTACAAAAGATAACATCTCCTATGCCTGAGTATAGTTCTGATTAAGCTCAATACTAGAGGACTAAATCCTCTTACATAAACCCAATTCGATCTCTAATGATTGACCAAATCCTCTGCCTGAATGATATTACATTATTCGCACATTACATTCCTTGACTATGACCTCTAATCATAACCATGATGATCTACAATTGATGAGATCTTACATCTATATATACAAACCCTTGACCATAAGCAATTAGGTCGGCCACCAAATAATAAACCAATTACATAATTACAAACCATGTTGTCCTATCACAGGTCTATACTTGCCAGAGCAATAATCCCAATCAACTAAGTCTCGAACACGATCACCATCAACTTCCTGAATCTTCACTAGAAGCCTCACCAACACCACTTATGCATATCATCAAAGCTCTTTATCAAATATCTGTTTGTGAAACCCTTGTTGGAACAACAAACCAAGCTTGCCAACAAACAGGATAGCATCTGATCACAAGAACAAAACCAATTGACTGAACCTGAATCAGAGTAAAATGAATAAGCCAATTCCATAACCCAAACATACTGAAGCATACCAGATCATATTGGATCAAGTCCAACCAAAAACCAAACATCCTACCGGGGCCAGAAGGATACTGGTAAAGAATCCAAAATAGCTAGTGTTGACATCAATGACAAAACATCAATGCAACACATAATCAATTCCTCCAAATGGCCAACATGGGTTGCAGTTGATTCCCGTAACTCCTGGATCGTTGGATCATTGAATCTATCAAAATATGGCGAGAATGCTTACAAGGTTGACCTCCCTTCAGATTTGTCTATATCACCAGTCTTTAATGTAGTTGACCTGATCATGTACAAGGGTGAGATAGAAGGGCAGACTGAGAGCCAAGCCAAGGTACTGCAGGACCTAGATGTTAATGTCTTACCACAGGTGAAGAAGCCTATAGCAGAGGAGATCTTGGAATCCAGGGTGAAGAAGTTCACTAGACACTAGGTTTACTTGGAGCACTTGGTAAAATGGGCAGGCCAACCTGTATCTGAAGCAACTTGGGTGGAGGAGAGCAAGTTCAAGACACTTGGCATAGACCCGGCTCTCATCTCTTCTTCTATTTCCTAGTTATGTGCAGAGGGGGAGTATGGTGCAGGAGCACCCTTCCAAAATCTTCCTCTTTCTTTGTTTTGTTGTTTTTATGCTTCTTTTGAATCCATTGTACATAAAATAAAGAGCCATGTGCTCATTGGTCATAGTTAAGGTCCAGGTTGAGTTCTTAGGGTCTTAAGTCAAGATTGAGGATTTCTTGGAAATAGAGGGTATGTGTGATTTTGAGGAGTTTAGGGGTCATTCATAGCATGGTGGTGTCCTTAGGTTGGTCCAATGTGGGTCTAGGAGTCAAGAAAAGCAACATTGGGAAAGTTGCTCAAAAGTTGCAAAAGTTGCATGACAACTTTTAAAAGTTGTCAAGCAACTTTTCCACCATGAGGTCAAAACCTTTAGTTTGGCATGGACAACCCTAATATGGGCACACAGAATGAGGAGAGGGTAGTATAAGTGTTTCCAAACCCTAAGTTAATGGGTTGGATGTTAGACATTGTATAGCCCAAGCAAAGTGACCCGACTGTGACTATTTTGTTGGTTATCAGTCAATTCGAATGAAGCAACCGAGCAAGTTAATGGATTGATTTGCATGCAAAACTATGTGGAATGTTTCCTATGGTGTAAAAAATTTCATTTTGAGCAATTAGATTAGGTTTTTATTTGCAGGTTGTGTGTGTTTGTAAATAGTTTGTAAATTGCCTTCTCACTGTCCAGTTTTGGACTGGTTTGAGTAAATGGATGCATAACTCCATTCCCCATTGTGGAATCACCATGAAACCATGGGGAATGAGAGTGTAGACCTTGTACCATAGTTCAATGCAATAAGGGCCCTTGAAAATTCCACTCCTAGGTGAGACTGAATAGTGCCCGACTAGGAAAGGTCAAGTTGCAGAGGTCTTGGAGAGCAAGGTTGGTCAGAGGAGAGTGCACCATTTGGAGGAGGTGTAAAGGAGTGTGTGAAGCACCACTGGTGTGGAGGAGGATTCTCCACCAATCCAAACTAGGTGGCTACAACACAAAAGATCCACTGTGACCCTGGTAGACCATGAAACCCTCACAAAACCCTTGAAAACCCCAAAATTCACCCAAGGCACTGTACGACCACTTGGAGGCCCAAAACTAGAGAAATCCTTGAGCCCTTGCCAAATGAATGGTAGTCCATTTTGGGATTTTGGGTAGTTTGTGCATCGTTTGTGAGAGGGAGCCCTAAAGGACCGGGTAGGAGGCCTAATTGGTCCAAATCCTTGTAGCCCTATTTTGTAAGCAAAAACACAAAATAGTGAAATCGATAAGGGGTTGGGATCTTGAAACCTCTTGCGGGCACATGTATGGGTGGAAAAACCATGAAAAAGTCCTGACCTATCCTTGCTAAGACCTTGGAAGGTGTGGAACAAGCCTAGCCCTTATTAGCCATAGTAAGGGGTTTTGATTCTCATGAGTAGGTGAGACCTTAGGAGCAGCATTGCAACTCATTGGTGGGTGGATTGGGCAAGGTCAGGGGATTCCTCAAGCAAAGGAAGTCCTAGAGACCCTAGGGTGTGAAGAGAACACGAGGTGATCCTAGGGAAGGATCCAAGAGCATAGACTAGGCTAGTCTATCCCAAACCCCATCCCATCAGATTGGTATCAGAGCAAGTTAAAGATTTGTTGGACTGTGTATGTCTCTATATAGTGGTGAATCAGTAGGGGAGAGCAGAATGGTCACTAATGCAGAGATGGCTAGGGAGGTAGAAGAGCAGAAGGAGAGGAATAGACTCCTTGAGGAAGCTATGAGTGAGATAAGGGATAAACTACAGGAAGTGGTGGATCAGAGGACACAAGGACCTTGGGGAGAAGACACCAAGGACAAAGGCAAGAAAACCATTGACTTAGATGACATTATACCTAAACCAGATCCCTTGTTTAATGAAGAACCTTTTGTGAACGCTATTAAGGCTTTGAACACCAAAGCTTTTGAAGGATTGCCACATTTCAATGGAAGGATGGACATTGACACTATTATGGAATGGATTGAGGGCATGGAAAACCACCTTGAGTGTGAGGGAGTGACAGAGGCTCAAAAGGTTAAGGTTTCCAAATCAAGATTAAGGGGAGTAGCTTTAACATGGTGGAAGTACCTGCAAGAAGAAAGAGTTAGCATGGGAAGCTACCTATTACCAATTGGAAGACCATGGTGAGTAAGATCAAAGAGAACTATTATGAAGTCCAACTTCATAAGAAGAGACAAGGTTTGAAGCAAAAAGACCTTGATGTGACCTCCTACACCGAAGAATTTCAAAAACTTTGTCTTAGATCCAAAGTCCAAGAAGATGAATCTATTAAGGTGGCTAGGTATCTAAGCAGCCTAAAGTGGAACATTCAAGAGGAGATAAGCCTATGGACTCCTACCACTATTCAAAAATGTCATCAGCTTGCTGTCAAGGTGGAAGAGAGGAACAAAAGGAAAGGAGACTCCAACAACAAGGGTAGAGGCAGAGGTAGAGAACAAATGAATCACCGAGGTGGTTACCAAAGCAAGGCAAATGAGCAGAGGAACCAAGGAGAAGCCAAGTTGACTGAACATGGCAGTGAAACCAATCTCAGAGGGGGCCATTCTAGAGGAAGAGATGCACAATGTGGTCCAAGTAGGGGTAGAGGTACCGGTAGAGGTAACTCCTACTTTGCAACTATGAAGTGTTACAATTGTGGACAATTGGGACATCCGACATATAGATGCCCTGACAAGCCTACCTCATCAAACAGTGGAAAGAGGGTTGCTTGTGCACATGAAGACTCTTCAAGCAGTAAGACACCTAAAGTGGACCATATTGAATCAAAGATTGGAGAAAATATGATGTTCAATAGGGTCTTGATAAGACAGCCAGTCAAGAATGAACCTAAACATAGGAGGCCATTGTTTAGGGTTAGATGCAAGATCCTTGGTAAAGTTTGCAAGGTGATAGTTGATTCAAGCTCAACTGATAACATAATATCAGAAGAGGCAGTTAGGAAGTTGAAACTTACAAGGGTACCCCACACTAACCCATACAAGGTGACATGGTTGAACCATGAGCAGAGTGTGCTGGTTAATGAACAGACTTGGGTAGAGTTTTCTATTGGAGGATACAAGGATAAGATCCTTTGTGATGTGTTACCTATGGATGCCTATCACCTATTACTAGGTAGACCCTGGCAATTTGATAGGAAGGTGATCTATGATGGAGAGGAGAACTCCATTTCATTCAAGAAGGACAGCAAGACCTTTAAGATTCAGTCTTTGACAAAGAATGAAGAGGGAACTTCAAAGACACCTAGTGTCTTATTGGCTACTGGTAAAGAGTTTTTAAACTTTCTACATGAGGAGGAGATAGTGAAGTGTGCCATCTTTGTGAAACCAAAGGAGGAAGAAGACAAGTTGTAGGAAAAAGTACCCAAGGAGGTGAAGAAAATGTTGCAAGAGTATAAGGACATAATGAGTGATGGAACACCTGCAACACTCCGACCAAGAAGGTCTATAAGTCATCAAATAGACTTTGTTCCCAAAGCATCCCTACCTAACAAGGCAGCATATAAGCTCACACCTGATCAGAATAAGGAAGTAGCAAGGCAAGTGCAAGAGTTATTGGAACAAGGACTGTTTAAGAAGAGCATCAGCCCATGTGCAGTCCCGGTAGTGCTAGCATCAAAAAAAGGAGGCAAGTGGAGACTTTGCACTGACTCAAGGGAAATCAATAGGATCACCATAAGGTATAGGTTTCCTATTCCTAGAATAGAGGATTTAATGGATTGTTTAGGAGGTGCTATGTATTTCACCAAATTGGACCTTAAAAGTGGTTATCACCAGATTAGAATCAAGGAGGGTGATGAGTGGAAGACTGCTTTCAAGACCATAGAGGGATTGTATGAATGGCTTGTGGTGCCATTTGGACTCACCAATGCCCCAACCACCTTCATGAGGTTGATGAATGAGGTGTTAAAGGATTTCACAGGAAGATTTGTGGTGGTGTACTTATATGACATTCTCATCTATAGCAGAACCAAAGAGGAGCACCTTGAGCATTTGAGGTTAGTCTTAGAAAGGTTGCATGAAGAGAAGTTATCCATCAACCTAGAGAAGTGTGACTTCTTGAAGCAAGAGCTAGTCTACTTAGGATTTGTGGTGTCTAAGGAAACCTTGAAAATGGATCCAAGCAAAGTGGAGGCAATCTTGAATTGGCCTGCACCTAGAATAGGGACTAAAGTGAGGAGTTTCCATGGTTTAGCCCAATTCTATAGAAAGTTTGTGAGGAACTTTAGTGGCATATGTGCACCAGTTCTTGACACCATAAAATGAGGCCTTAAAACTAAGTTTAAATGGACTGAGCAGGCTGACAAAGCATTTCAATTGTTGAAGCAAGAAGTAGCCACAAAACCTATCCTTCTCCTACCTACTTTTGACAAGCTATTCACATTGGAGTACGATGCAAGTGGAATTGTAGTAGGGCGTGTATTGAGTCAAGAGGGAAGACCTGTGGCATTTTTCAGTGAGAAGCTTAATGAAGCAAAGAAGAAGTACTCAGCCTATGACCTAGAGTTGTATGCATTAGTGCAGTCTCTAAAGAAATGGAGGCATTACCTACTTCCGAAGGAATTTATGGTGTTCACAGACAACCAGACATTGAGTTACATTAATACTCAAGAGAAGCTTAGAAATAGACATCTGAAATGGATGGAATATGTCCAATCCTTCACCTTCACCATCAGGCATAAGAAGGGGCAACTCAACAAGGTGGCAGATGCATTAAGCAGGAAGTTGTTGACAGTTCAAGAACTACAGTTGCAGAGCATGGGAATAGAAGGTTTCAAGGACCTCTATGAAGGAGATGAAGACTTCTCATCAGCTTACAAGGTTTGCAAGGAGTTTGAGAACCATTTCCATGGTGAGTATGCAGATTACACTCTCCAAAATGGTCTCTTGTTCAAGGGTAATCAGTTGTGTGTACCAAGAGGATCCATGAGGGAAAACCTCATCCAAGAGAAACACAATGGCAGTTTAAGTGGACACTTTGGAGTCAACAAAACCTTGGATTTAGTACAGAGGTACTACTATTGGCCAAAGTTTCCAAGAGATGTGAAGAGGTATGTGGAGCAATGTGGTGTATGCCAAAGAGAAAAAGGAGGATCAAGCAATGCTAGTCTCTATCAACCATTGCCGGTCCCAAATAGACCTTGGGAATGTATAAGCATGGACTTTGTAGTAGGACTTCCCAAGACAAAGACAGGTATGGACAACATCTATGTGGTAGTAGATAGATTTTCCAAGATGAACCATTTCATACCATGTAAGACTACACATGATGCTAGCTATGTTGCACATCTCTTCTTTAAGGAGATTGTTAGGATTCATGGACTCCCTTTAAGCATTGTTTCAGACAGGGACAACAAGTTCATGGGCCATTTTTGGCAAACATTATGGAGGAGACTAAGAACTAACTTGTCATTTAGCTCAGCATACCATCCACAAACAGATGGTCAAACTGAAGTTATCAACAGGGTGTTAGGCAAATTGTTGAGGTGTTTAACTAAGGAGTATGGGTAGAAATGGGACCTAATCATTCCTCAAGCAGAGTATGCATATAATGATAGTGTGAATAGGACCACTGGTAGAAGTCCTTTTGAGGTTGTGTATGGCAGACATCCAAGGGGAGTATGTGAGTTTAGAGACCTTGGTACTTTGGAGATGAAGAGTGGGCAAGCAAAGGACTTCACACAAACCATCAAGGAAGTTCAAGAGCAAGTCAAGAAAGCCATCCTTGCATCCACTCAAAAACTGAAAGAAAAAATGGATGAGAAAAGGAGAGAGGTTCAGTTCAAGGTGGGTGTCTATGTGATGGTCCATTTGAGCAAAGCTAGGATGCAAAGTGGTAAGCCTACCAAACTGCAAATGAAGAGGGTAGGACCTTGTAGAATTCTATCAAAATATGGTGAGAATGCTTACAAGGTTGACCTCCCTTCAGATTTGTCTATATCACCAGTCTTTAATGTAGTTGACCTGATCATGTACAAGGGTGAGATAGAAGGGCAGACTGAGAGCCAAGCCAAGGTACTGCAGGACCTAGATGTTAATGTCTTACCACAGGTGAAGAATCCTATTACAGAGGAGATCTTGGAATCTAGGGTGAAGAAGTAAACTAGACACCAAGTCTACTTGGAGCACTTGGTAAAATGGGCAGGCCAACCTGTATCTGAAGCAACTTGGGTGGAGGAGAGCAAGTTCAAGACACTTGGCATAGACCCGGCTCTCATCTCTTCTTCTATTTCCTAGTTGTGTGCAGAGGGGGAGTATGGTGTAGGAGAACCCTTCCAAACTCTTCCTCTTTCTTTGTTTTGTTGTTGTTATGCTTCTTTTGAAGCCATTGTACATAAAATAAAGAGCCATGTGCTCATTGGTCATAGTTAAGGTCCTAGTTGAGTTCTTAGGGTCTTAAGTCAAGATTGAGGATTTCTTGGAAATAGAGGGTATGTGTGCTTTTGAGGAGTTTAGGGGTCCTTAATAGCATGGTGGTGTCATTAGGTTGGCCCAATGTGGGTCTAGGAGTCAAGAAAAGCAACATTGGGAAAGTTGCTCAAAAGTTGCAAAAGTTGCACGACAACTTTTAAAAGTTGTCAAGCAACTTTTCCACCATGAGGTCAAAACCTTTAGTTTGGAGTGGACAACCCTCATATGGGAACATAGACCAAGGATATGGTAGTATAAGTGTTTCCAAACCTTAAGTTAATGGGTTGGATGTCAGACATCGTACGACCCAAGCAAAGTGACCTGACTGTGACTGTTTTGTTGGTTACCAGTCAGTTTGAATGAAGCAACCGAGCAAGTTAATGGATTGATTTTCATGAAAAAATATGTGGAATGTTTCCTATGGTGTAAATAATTTCATTTTGAGCAATTAGATTAGGTTTTTATTTGCAGGTTGTGTGTGTTTGTAAATAGTTTGTAAATTGCCTTCTCACTGTCCAGTTTTGGACTGGTTTGAGTAAATGGATGCATAACTCCATTCCCCATTGTGGAATCACCATGAAACCATGGGGAATGAGAGTGCAGACCTTGTACCATATTTCAATGCAATCAGGGCCCTTGAAAATGCAGGGAGGCCATATAAAGACCCACTCCTAGGCGAGACTGAATAGTGCCCGACTAGGAAAGGTCAAGTTGCAGAGGTCTTGGAGAGCAAGGTTGGTCAGAGGAGAGTGCACCCTTTGGAGGAGGTGTAAAGGAGTGTGTGAAGCACCAATGGTGTGGAGGAGGAGTATCCACCAATCTAGACTAGGTGGCTACAACACAAAAGATCCACTATGACCCTGGTAGACCATGAAACCCTCACAAAACCATTGAAAACCCCAATAATTTCCCAAGGCACTGTACGACCACTTAGAGGCCCAAAACTAGAGAAATCCTTGAGCCCTTTCCAAATGAATGGTATTCCATTTTGGGAGTTTGGGTAGTTTGTGCATCGTTTGTGAGAGGGAGCCCTAAATCATCGGGTAGGAGGCCTAAATGGTCCAAATCCATGTAGCCCTATTTTGTAAGCAAAAACACAAAATAGTGAAATCGGTAAGGGGTTGGGATCTTGAAACCTCTTGAGGGCACATGTATGGGTGGAAAACCATGAAAAATACCTGACCTATCCATGTTAAGACCTTGGAAGGTGTGGAACAAACCTAGCCCTTATTAGCCATAGTAAGGGGTTTTGATTCTCATGAGTAGGTGAGACCTTAGGACCAGCATTGCAACTCATTGGTGGGTGTATTGGGCAAGGTCAGGGGATTCCTCAACAAAAGGAATTCCTAGAGACCCTAGGGTGTGAAGAGAACATGAGGTGATCCAAGGGAAGGATCCAAGAGCATAGACTAGGCTAGTCTATCCCAAACCCCATCCCATCACCCCAAGATAGGTCCCCTTGGCCCTATCTGTACTTCAAGATCCCAAATCTCCCCAATGTTGACCTTTGGTGAGATTAATTAATCTTCTAAGGCATATTTAAAAACGGGGTTGGTTTTCTCATTTACATAAGCAGGAATGGGAAGCAAGAATTAGATAAGCAAGCATAGGCGAAGATATACATCATCAAGCATTGAAGTCTTCTTCATTCATCCATTGGAACAATATTTTAACATTCCTTTGCAAGCATGTGTATTTGTTGGGGTTTTGTCATGTTACATGTCATTTAATGTGACACTTGTGATTACATTCAAGAAGTAAAGTAATCATCATCAACAAATTGCAGATCTACAAGGCATACATTTCCATTGTTTACATTCAAGCATTTGCAATTAATTTCTTTCAAGGTTGATTCCTCAACTAGGGTTTGATTGAGGCAAACCCCTATCCACAACCCCTTTTCCTCTGTTTTTTGTGTGCAAGTAGTAGGTGTGCAGCTATAATTGTAGATTTGGGATTCATTTGCAGAGACAAAAGAACCCTTTTCGTTTTGCGGATTTTATGGAGGACCATGTACACTCCCGCCATAGTCCCAATGAATTTTCTCCAAATTTTTAGGGAATATCTGTATCAATCTAGTTATCTCATATTCAATGTTAGAACGCGATCCTGAACTGGTAGCTCTTCATTTCACTCATTTTCTCTCTCTTTTCTACATAGTCAACAAGTCAACTTTCTCATTTACCAAAGATGGCAAATCACACTTCAACCCTTGCAATCCACTTGGAATTCACATTCTTGTTTCCCTTGGATTTGGATCTAGTGGATTCAAGCCCCTCTTTTGAATGTAAAGTTTCTCCAAGTGAAAATCATCCAAGTGGCTTCCTTTCTCTCTCCTAGGTGGAGAGTCACTAGGATCCAATTTTCCACTTTACAAAACCCATTACTTTGTGTGGATCCCAAAATATGGAACCAACAAAGCCACATGCACACATACATGCCCATTATTGATGCTTCCAAATAAATAAAGAACCAATCCCACCAGATACATCTTCTCCGCCAACAAAGCCACATGCCCACATACGTGCCTACTATGGAAGCTTCCAAATGAACTCTACAAATAACCTTAAAATGTTAGCTTGTAGGTGTGTTTTCAAGACCATAGACCATAAAGCTTAGGTGTAATATGGCTCAAAGTATTGTCTACATTCCCAGACTCTCCAAGCTCCCCACAATTTCCTGGTGGTAGATATTTTCACACTTAGAACAAAAAATTAGATTGAAGATGCTCTGTTCTTTATCATATATTTTGGGGTTCTTTGTTTGGAAAAATAATTTTTGAAACTAACACTAGCAACTTCCTCCAATACTATGAAAAAAATAAATTGTTAATGTATACTATTAAAAAAATACATCTCTATTTGTCAATAGAAAAAATTATTTTCTAGTCAATGACAAAAAAAATCAACCTTTGGTTGTTACATAGTCAAGACAATTATTACATTTGAAGTTGCTCTAAGTTTGGATATATCTCCTGCATTTGCGAGTGTGACCTATCTTATACAAAAAAGCATGAATCATTTTATTGCCATAAATCAAACTACATCTAGGTGTTTTTTATTTTCTTTATTGTTTATCAATCTTCTTAGCATTTGAACCTCATCCCACAAGTTGTTGGCAATATGCTAGATCTGGATAAGTGTTGTCATTGATTTCAACATTGTATCCTAGTTGTAGACTATCCTGGTTAGTCTTGGTGATCTTCTTGGTTTTTCGTTGTGATTCTGATCCAGTATGATCAGATCTCTGGATTCGGTTTTGCATGATTATTTTGGTTGGTTACATAGTTGCTATATTTTGTTGGTTTGTAATTTGGTTCTTTGGGTGTTATCACTTTTGGTATTTACCAGTACTTGTTAGTTTCTGGCTTTACCGGCTTGCCTCTTCTATCTCAGTTAGTTTTACTCGTATGCATTATTTGGTGACTTGGTCAGTGGATTTTGGGTCTAGCTTATGAAATCAGTTTCTATCATGCTGAAGGTGTTTCTTGATTGTGTTTCGAGTATTTGGTGACTTTGCATTGGATGGTGTGTTGTTGTGATGGCCCTATTTGGATCTGGTTAAACTTTATGTTATTTCACTAAGGTTTCTACCGACCGGTGAAGCGTGTTGGATTTTGGTCTTAGCAGAATTTTTGGTGGATAAAATTGTTTGGTTACTTGATTTAGGTCCATGCTATGTAATGTAAATCATAATATTGGTTCGGTGGTATCGTGTGATGTATTTTTGTAATTATGGGATTAGGGTTTAGTTGACCTTGTCAATAAGGTTGATGATCTATATTTATAGGTGACTTATTCTTGTAATTTGATATCGATGGGATGGGAGGTTATGTATGCATTATAAGATGAAGGATTTTGTGTGAGTAAAGTCATATCATTCAAGTGAAGGTTGGAAAGGATTTGTATTGCAGAGAAAACATAAATGCTTAACTGGAACTGTATCAAGCATTAGTAGATGCTACTTTCACAGTTCATTTTTTTCCAGATTGTTGTCCAATGTCTATGTAAGTTAGTGAGACTTCTCTTTGTGATGAGTAGTGTGCTCTAGGTTTTTGGCCTTTCTGCAAGTGCAGACCCCATTGTAATTATTCATAATACTACTGTAGAGTATTCATCTAATTGTGGGTAGGGTTTCCAACCATGGTTTTTCCCTTTCCGGGTTTTCTATCTCAAAATATTGGTGTTATGTGTGTTGTGCTTTCATGATATATTTTTCATTGTGTTATGCTCTAGTATAAGGTTTATAATGGAATTAATTGTTGTACTTGTGAGTAAACTGATTCACCCTTCCTCTTAGTTTACTGTTGATATCAGATCATTCCAATAATTAGTATCAGAGCAAGATCCTCTATGCAAAAGCTTAACCGCTTGAGGAGATATGATGACAACTGCATCTAGTTCTACATTCAATCCTTACCAGAAGGGGAGTCACAGATTTGATGGTACAAATTATAAAATATGGAAGGAGCAAATGAAGATTCATCTCAGATATCTTGGAGCTGAAGTTTGGGAGATAGTGGAGAAAGGGTATATACCTCATGATCCTAATTTTGGAACACCGATACCTGTTGATGAACAGAAGAGAGTTAAAAGTGATGTGAGAGAAAAAGAACCATTGTTAAGCACCCTATTTGATGAAAAGCTATTGAATGCCATAGAGTTGGAGAATGCTAAGCTGATCTGGACAAAGCTTGAAACTCTTTATGAAGGTGACCAGGCTGTGAAAATTGTGAAACTTGAAGGTTTTTGGGTAAGATATGAAACTTTGAAGATGGAAGAAGATGAGAAGATAAGTTTTTTCATGGATAGAGTCAATGAGATTATCATGGGTATCAAATACTACGGTGGATCAGTCAGTGAGGATGAGATAGTGTCAAAAGTTCTGAGAGTTCTACCTCTGGGTTACAAGATGAAGTCTATTGCTTTAAATAAGCTTCGGACAATGTCAAGTAACCATGTGAGAAGAGATACATTACTTGGGAAATTGACTGCTTTTGAACTTGAAGAACTTGGAGATTAGAGTGCTGCTAAAACTGAGACTGCATTTAAAGCATCTTCCTCCGGCAAGCAAAAGATAAATTGGAAGGAGATGTATGCTAAGGATATGGAGGAAATTGAGAAAGAAGAAAGAGAACTTGAAGAGCTAGAAGCCATAACTACTAGAATAATTCCTAAAGGACCGGCTAGAAGTAAGTATGAAGGAAAAGTCCCTTTTAAATGTTTTTCATGCAATAAGATTGGTCATTTTGCTTCTATATGCTTTGAAATAACTGCTAGGAATCATGAAAGATTTGTGAAAACTTATAAGCCTAATCTTGAATATCAGAGCAAACCTAGATTTAGAAGGAATAAGGATAAATCATGTTATTATGTTGGTGATGATGATTTTGGTATTACTGATGATGATGAACCTGTGAATGGATCTGGTAATGGAGCCTCATCCGACAAAGATTGGGTCTTTATTTTTATAGAGCATGATTCTCTGGAATCTGTCATTGAAACAACACATACTAAAGAAAAGGCTTTAGCTACAAAAATTGAAGAGAAGGATGAATGAGTCATAGATAGTGGATGCTCAAATCACATGACTACTGACAATATAAAGTTTTTATCATTGCAATAATTTGATGGTGGATTGGTTAGATTTAGAGACAACAAGGTGTGTAGGATCAACGACAAAGGAACAATATCGTTGGATGGTAAGACTAATACTGATAATGTTTATTATGTTGAAGGCTTAAAGCATAATATTTTACGTGTAGGTCAGATAGTGGATAGATGGTTTCATTTGCAATTCAAGGATGGAAAATGTAAGATCATCAATACATCTGGATTGGAGATTGCTTCCGGAACTCAGACCAATGGAAAGATCGTCAATACATAAGAGGATGTGTCATGTAAAATTTGATTGCATAGTGAAGATCAATTCAATAACAGATGTCAGAGGTTTGGCCAAGATTGTTAAACCTCATAATTCGGTATGTAGAGAATGTCAAATGGGTAAGCAAGTTAGAACTTCTTTCAGAAGTATACATGATAAATCTAATGAAATTATTGATCTTATTCATACTGATTTGTGTGTATGGCAAGGACTAAAATCTTTCAAGGTGATAGATATTTTGTGTTACTTATTGATGACTATTCTCGAATCATGTGGGTAGCATTCTGAAAGAGAAATCTGAAGCTTTTGAGAAATTCAAAATCTTTAAAGCTATGGTTGAGACTGAGATAGGACTGGAGATAATTTAGGCAATGGTTTTAAATATCTCAGAGATTAGCTTGGGGTTACCAACCCTTTAGAAGAGACTTAGAGATGCATGAATGCATCAATCCGGTAAGCTTATTAGATATTTTATTTGATCCGAGTTGATGAGATGGTGCTACTACTCAGGGGGAGTAGTCAGATGTTTGGTTCAGTACTCTTGGTTTAGTATCCATCCTTTGTCATTGATGTCAAAGGGGGAGAGGTGGTATTCATGTGAAAATCAGTCATATCTTTGAGGGAGATTGTTGGCATTCTTTGGCACTTGGATGTTTTTCACATTCAGTGTTGCCATCAATGCCAAAGGGGGAGATTGTTGGCAATATGTTGGATTTGGTTGAGTATTGTCATTCATGTCAACACTGTATCCTGGTTGGAGATTATCTCGGTTGGATCTATCCTGGTTAGTCTTGGTGATCTTCTTGGTTTTGATTGCGATTCTGATCCAATATGATCAGATCTTTGGATTCGGTTTTAGATTCATATTCTGGTTGGTTACATAGTTTCTATATTCTGTTGGTTCATGATTTGGTTCTTTGGGTGTTATCACTTTTAATATTTACCGATACCGACTAGTTTATGGCTTTACCGGCTTGCCTCTGCGGTTAGCTTTATTGGTAGGCATTATTTGGTGACTTGGTCAGTGGATTTTGGGTCCAACTTATGAAATCGGTTTCTATCATGCTGAATGTATTTCTTGATCGTGTTCCAAGTATTTGGTGACTTTGCATTGGATGGCATGTTGTTATGATGGTCCTATTTGCATCTGATTAAACTTTTTGTTATTTCACTGAGGGTTTCCACCAGTTGGTGAAGCGTGTTGGATTTTCTTAGCGGAATTTCCAACAGATGAAATTATTTGGTTACTTGATTTAGGTCCATGCTATCTAATTTAAATCATAATATCGGTCTGGTGGTATCCTGTGATGTAATTTTTCTAATTATGGGTTTATGGATTTAGGGTTTAGCTGACCTTGTCAATAAGGTTGATGATCTGTATTTATAGGTGACTTATTCAAGTAATTTGGATATCGATGGGATGGAAGGTTATGTCTACATTATCAGAGGAAGGATTATGTGTGAATAAAGTCATATCATTCAAGTAAAGGTTGGAAAGGATTTGTATTGCAAGGTGGACACCAGTGCTTAACCGGAACTGTATCAAGCATTAGTAGATGCTACTTTCACAGTTCATTTATTTTTGGATTGTAGTCCGATGTTTATGTAAGTTAGTGAGACCTTTTTTTGTTAATGTTTTGTAGCTTTGATCTGATAATTCTAATCGATGAAATCAAATGCTTAATTAGCCTATCGGCCTTAAGCATTTGATATCTATCCTTTACAAGTATTAATCCATCATTTGCATTATGTATTTAATAAGATTCTTGCTCAAATATTAATCTTGAAATATGATTACGAATTAATCATATGTATATATTTAATAATGTATAACTATACATTATTAAATATACACATATAATTAATTTGATTATATCAAATAGCATTTAATCATATGCTTATCGATATTTACTGTCGATTAGATTATGTGTGTTTAGCAAACATATTAATAATGTTGGTTACCAATAATTATCGACTGCATTACATTACGTATCGACATGTTCTTACATGACTGATAGACATATCTTCGTAGAGGCATGCGTGGACATGATCCACATAGAGACATGCCTCTATGAAGGCATGTCTCTCTCCTTCTATAAGGAGGGAGACAATCATATTGTGGACGTATAAAATAATTACAGTGCAAAAACAATATCAACTGCCTCCCAGAATATTGTAGGCCATTTGCCATTGGAAGTTTAATATATTAATTGATTTTATTTTCATGTAAAATTGCAATAAGATTAATATCAATTTTAATTCATCATTGCACAACAATTCATGTTAAATTAATTGATATACAAATGAATCCTTATATTGATATAAGAAGTGGGTATTGCATTAATAAGGTTTAAAAGATCCTATATTCAAAAATGATATAAACATTGACATGGTATCAGAGCTAGTCTAAGGAAGATCCAATCAGATTTGAGTCTAAAGGCAGTCAAAATTTATCATTTGAATTTATTCAAAACACTTACTCCTCTCCTAATGGCCAATGATGTTAGATTCGAGGATTGTCTTGAAGTCGCCTCTAACTTTGTCTCATGGAAATTCAGAATTATGATCACATTAAGAGAGAAAGACTTAGAAGCCTTTGTAGAAAAGGAAATAACTATACCAGATGAAGAAGATAAGAAGAGACAATGGATAAAGAATAACAACAAGACCATGAAGTTGTTAGTAGACGCAGTCAAGGATCACATAGTACCTATAATCTCCAAGTTAGATACAACATTCAAAATGTTCTCAACATTAGAAATCATGTATGAAATAAACAATACTAGCAGGGCTCTATCACGAAAAAGGAGAATCCATTACATCGTATTTTATGAGGATCACAAAATTAAAGGACCAACTCTCCACCATTGGTCACCTTATAGATAGAAAGGAGCTAACTATGTTAGCATTAAATGGATTACCTACTTCATGGGAAGGATTCATACAAGGAATTAGTGCTCGCTCAAAACTTCTAAAATTTGATCGATTAAAAATAGATTGCATTCAAGAAGAATCCAGACTAATTGCAAAGGGGGATGGTCAAAGACCTATCAATGAAGACATTCATGTGCTGAACTCCTCTTCACATAAAAAGGGAAAGAAAAGGAATGTCAAAAGGAAGAAGGATAAATATTCAAGAGGAAAATACTCATCCAAGAGGAAGAGGGATATGACCAAAGTACAATGCTTCAGATGTGACCAATATGGGCACTATGTCATAAAGTGTCTGGATAGACCAAGAACTCAAGCCACTGTTGCAAAAGTTAGTAAGTCAAGGATAGAAAATGATTAAGAGAAACTTGTATTCTACTCACCTCTTTCAAGTCAAGTATCAACTAACCTTAATACTTGGGTAATTAATAGTGGAGCATCATGTCACATTACAAGATTCAAAGAACACCATGATAACCTAATAGAAAATTCTGATGAGGAAGTAACTATTGGGGATGATTCAAGTTATCATGTAAAAAGAATTGAGACTTGTACTATAAACCTAAATTCAGGCATCTCCCTTCAACTCAGATGTATTATATGTCCCAAGGATAAAGAGAAATTAAGTCTCCATTTCAGCACTTGAAGAGAAAGGATATAGAATCACCTTTATGGAAGAAAAGGTCTTGGCATGGCCAAAGAACTCAACCATCAAAAAGGCCTATACTATTGGAGTAAGACATGGGTGCCTCTACAAACTTTGTATTTCCTCCTCTCAAGCTTTAATGCATGAGTCAACAAGCACAACTGAAATTTGGCACAAGAGGTTAGGACATCTTCATTTCCGAGCTCTCCCTTCAATTGAAAAAATGGTGATAGGTCTAGCTAAACTAAAGAAAAATTATAAAGGAACATGCAAAGGATGTGCTCTAGGGAAAAACAAAAAAGGTACGTTTCACTAGTGATAGCAAATCTAAAAATGTATTAGAAATTATTCATTATGATTTATGTGGACCCATGTCTATAACCTCTTTAGGATGATTTTTATATTATGTTATCTTTGTAGATGATTTCTTTAGGAAGAAATGGATATATTTTTAAAAATGTAAATATTCAAAAGAAATCCTTATGAGATTTAAAGAATTCAAGGATCTAGTAGAAAATATACCTAGTAAGAGAATTAAAATACTAAGAAAAGATAATGGGGAGGAATAGACTTCAAATAACTTTAAAAAAAATTGTATAAATGTTGGGATTAAGAGGGAGTATATAGTTCCTTATAATCCTCGACAAAATGGAGTGGCAGATAGGAAGAATAGAACTATTGTAGAAGCTGCTAGAGCTATGATGTATGATCAAAACATAGAAACTTATTTTTGGGCTGAAGCCTCTAGTACTGTTGTATATGTACAAAATAGAAGTCCTCACTCTCTCCTAGATGACAAAACCCCTGAAGAAACCTTCACTGGATTTAAACTTGACATAAGTCACCTAAGAATCTTTGGATGTCCAGTCTGTATTCATATACCTAAAGAGAAAAGATCAAAATTAGAACCCTCGGGCAAAAATGGCATATTTGTGGGTTATAATGAAATATCTAAAGCCTACAAAATCTATATACCTAGACAAAGATAAATTGAATTAAGTAGAGATGTTATATTTGAGGAAGATATTGCTTTCAGAAAATCTAAAAGTACTCAATAGTTAGTAGTCTTAGAATCTCCTCTAAACATGGAAGAGGATCTTTCTCTTGATATTTAGAGGGAGACTCAAGAAATAATAGAAAATGAGGGACAAAATGAACTCATGGATCCTGCAAATGAAACCCGGGGTACTCATATGAATCAAAAAAGGCCACTTTGGGAAAGAAAAATTATTCAAGAAGCTAAAGACTATGCAACACCACAAGGGACCTTCAGGGAAAGCAAAAGACCTCACAGGTTTTTCAGCTATGTTGCCTTGATGAGTGAGATCATCAAATCAGAGCCTTCTAGTGTCAAAGAGGCCATTAAAAATCAAGTATGGAAGGATGCTATGACAAAAGAGTATCAGTCCATCATTGAGAATGATGTTTGGGACATTGTGTCTCAACCTAAAGACAAATCAGTAGTATCCTCAAAATGGCTTTTCAAAATAAAACATGTGGAAAATGGCAACATTGAGAAATACAAAGCACGATTTGTAGCCAGAGGTTTCTCTCAGAAGGAAGGGATTGACTATGAAGAGACTTTTGCCCCAGTTGCAAGATATACTTCTGTTAGAGCTATCATTGCCATTGCTACATCTAAATGATGGAAGATTCATCAGATGGATGTGAAGACAAATTTTATGAATGGGATAATAGAAGAAGAAATATACTTAGAGCGTGCATGTTGTCGTAAGGGGTCATATGGTGTCTTATGCCCCTTAGGACACCATATGACTCCTTAGGACACAATATGGTGTCGTTATGGGTCGTATGGTGTCTTGTGATCCCTTTGGACACCATATGACTCCTTAGGACACAATATAGTGTCATTATGGGTCGTATGGTGTCCTAAGGGGTCATATGGTGTCCTATGGGGGCATAGGACACCATATGAGCCCTTAGGTGTCGTTAGGGACCATATTGTGTCTTAACGGGTCATATGGTGTGTTATGACCCCTTAAGATACCATATGACCCCTTAGGACACCATATGACCCATAATGACACCATATGGTGTCCTAAGGGGTCATATAGTGTCCTAAGGGGTCATTGGACACCATATGACCCCTTAGGACACAATGTGAACCCTAACGACACGTAAAGGGTCATATGGTATCCTAAGGGGTCATAGGACACCATATGACCCGTTAGGACACCATATGACCCCTTAGGACACCATATGACTCCTTAGGACACAATATGGTGTTGTTATGGGTCGTATGGTGTCGTAAGGGGTCATATGGTATCCTATGACCCCTTATGACACCATATGACCCCTTAGGATACAATATGGTGTCGTTATGGGTCGTATGGTGTCCTAAGGGGTCATATGGTGTCCTATGACCCCTTAGGACACCATATGACCCCTTAGGACACAATATGGTGTCGTTATGGGTTGTATGGTGTCCTAAGGGGTCATATGGTGTCTATGGGGCCATAGGACACCATATGACCCCTTAGGTATCGTTAAGGATCATATTGTGTCTTAACGGGTCATATGGTGTGTTATGACCCCTTAAGACACCATATGACCCCTTAGGACACCATACGACCCATAATGACACCATATGGTGTCCTAAGGGGTCATAGGACACCATATGACCCCTTAGGACACAATGTGAACCCTAATGACATGTAAAGGGTTATATGGTATCCTAATGAGTCATAAGACACTATATGACCCCTTAGGACACCATATGACCCCTTAGGACACAATATGACCCCTTAGGACATAATATGGTGTTGTTATGGGTCGTATGGTGTCGTAAGGGGTCATATGGTATCCTATGACCCCTTACGACACCATGTGACCCCTTAGGACACAATATGGTGTCATTATGGGTCGTATGGTGTCGTAAGGGGTCATATGGTATCCTATGACCCCTTAGGACACCATATTACCCCTTAGGACATAATATGGGGTCGTTATGGGTCATATGGTGTCGTAAGGGGTCATATGGTGTCCTATGACACCTTAGGACACCATACGACCCCTTAGGACACAATATCTTGTTGTTATGGTTCGTATGGTGTCCTAAGGGGGAATATGGTGTCCTATGGGGCCATAGGACACCATATTACCCCTTGGGTGTTGTTAGGGATCATATTGTGTCTTAACGACTCATATGGTGTGTTATGACCCCTTAAGACACCATATGACCCCTTAGGAAACCATATGACATGGTGTCATAAGGGGTCATATAGTGTCCTAAGGGGTCATAGGATACCATATGACCCCTTAGGACACAATATGAACCCTAACGGCACGTAAGGGGTTATATGGTATCTTAAGGGGTCATAAGACACTATATGACCTATTAGTACACTATATGACCCCTTAGGACACCATATGACCCATAACGACACTATATGGTGTTCTAAGGGGTCACATGGTGTCGTAAGGGGTCATATAGTGTCCTATGACCCCTTAGGATGCCATATGACCCCTTAGGTGTCGTTAGGGATGATATTGTGTCTTAACGGGTCATATGGTGTGTTATGACCCCTTAAGACACAATATGACCCCTTAGGACACCTTATGTTGTTATTATGGGTCATATAGTGTCCTAAGGGGTCATATGGTGTCCTATGGGATCATAAGACACCTAATGACTACTTAGGACACCATATGACCCATAATGACACCATATGGTGTCCTAAGGGGTCTTAGGACTCCATATGACCCCCTAGGACACAATGTGAACCCTAACGACATGTAAGGGGTTATGTGGTATCCTAAGGGGTCATAGGACACTATATGACCCGTTAGGACACCATATGACCCCTTAGGACACCATATGACCCCTTGGGACACCATATGACCCATAACAACACTATATGGTGTTCTAAGGGGTCACATGGTGTCCTAAGGGGTCATCTAGTGTCCTGTGACCCCTTAGGACACAATATGGTGTCGTTATGGGTTGTATGGTGTCGTAAGGGGTCATATGGTGTCCTATGACTGCTTAGGACACCATATGACCCCTTACGACACAATATGGTGTCGTTATGGTCTGTATGGTGTCCTAAGGGGTCATATGGTGTCCTATGGGGTCATAGGACACCAAAGGACCCCTTAGGTGTCATTAGGGATCATATTGTGTCTTAATAGGTCATATGGTGTGTTATGACCCCTTAAGACACCATATGACACCTTAGGACACCTTATGTTGTCATTATGGGTTGTATGGTGTCCTAAGGGGTCATATGGTGTCCTAAGGGATCATTGCACACCATAAGACTATACTGACCCCATATGGTGTACTAGGGGATCATATGGTGTCCTAAGGGATCATGGAACACCATACGAACCATACTGATACCATATGGTGTACTAAGGAGTCATATGGTGTCCTAAGGGGTCATAGGACACCATATAACCCCTTAGGACACAATATGACCCCTAATGAGACCTAAGGGGTCCTATGGTGTCCTATGACCCATTAAGACACCATATGGTGTTGTTATGGGTTGTATGGTGTCCTAAGGGGCCATATGGTGTCTTATGACCACTTAGGACATAATATGGTGTCGTTATGGGTCCTATGGTAACCTAAGAGGTCATATGGTGTCCTAAGACCCCTTAGGTGCTGTTAGGGGTCATATTGTGTCCTAAGGGGTCATATGGTGTCCTATGACCCCTTAGGACCTAGAGAGAGGAGGGAGTGAGGAAGAAACTGAGGGAAAGAGGTGAGAGAGGGAATTAGATGGGTGTAAGGATGAAGAGGGAGATAGCTCGAGGGATAGGAGAATAAGGGAATTGTGAGAGCTAGAGAGGGGATGGACAAAGAAGAGTATGCATCTATAAGAATGAAGAGCTCGAGAAGAGGTAAGGGGAGAGAGAATATGAGATCTAGTTCATAGAGAGATGGAACTATGAGGGAAGGGAGATAAAGAAGGGAGAGGTGAGATGGGGGTTTCTATGTACACATTTGGTGCTCTCCTTATTTGGTGTGCGCCAAATGTGGAATATGGACCATATTTGGCATGTGCCAAATAGAAAAATCCATTCATCACATTTGGCGCATGCCAAATAGGGCGAGTGCCATATTTGGCACGCGTCAAATGGCCCGCTTTGGGAAACACCAAACCTATGGGTTGGATTTGCCTTGGGCATCCAACCTAAAGGTTTGGACAACCATTTCAGGCTAGAGACATGTTTTTATTAGAACATTGAAAATTTTGACATATTTTTGGTCGTGCTTTCCGTCAGGTTTGCACGTGTTTCAATGAAGTTAAAAAAATACCGTGGTAAACTTGAGCTCCCTCTTAGCTATCCAACAATGTAATTTATTTCAAATTTTGATTTCATTAAGTCTTTCATCTATAATTTATTTTGTCAGTGTGTCCGTTTTTTGTCAAAAACCAACATGCACTATTTTGGGTATAGAGTTTTACACGTTCATCATATTTTGAAAAAACTTACATTTTTAGAAACTAGACTCCATTCTACATAAAAAAATTTTTTTAATGATTTTTGATTAGTTTTCAACTATTTTAGGGGGGAGCACGCTCAAATTTATGTTTTTTAGGATGTGTCCACTTCGAAAATTAGTAAAAGTTCATATACTCATTAAAAAATTAGCTAAAAAATCTGGCATAAACTACAAGGTGTTAGCTAATTTCTCACCGAAGAGATTTTAAAAATTCAAAAAAAAAGTTGACATTTTAGGGGGGCCACAATAGACACTATGTTATGTTTTTTGCATAAAAATGGGACCACTTTTTGTGGCCCCCCTTTTTGAAGCCCTTAATCTCCACCATTTTCAAAAAACATTAGTGGTTTAGAAAGTAGACTCGAAGCACTCTAACTCTTGTTCTTGTTGCATCTTCAAATTTGGAGTGTAACTATCTTCAATTTGTCATTGAAGTTCAGACTTTGCTGATTTCAGAAAAAAAGCAAAAAAAAAAAAAGTGGCATCTTAAGACCCCCCTTTGGTACCACAACTTGGTGCACATACCCATGTATTGATTTTCTCCAAAACATATGCTAGAAAATGTCATGAATTTAAGCATACATTTCAAAATATTTCACTTAATAGGAACTCAGTAATTGTCAAGTAGAGAAGAAGAATTTGTAAAAGCTCCAGATAGCTCTAGATCAAATCATTGAACAAGGTAAATGAAAAAATGAATCTAATCAAAGCTATAGAAAATTTTCATTAAATACAACTACAAAGTGCTTAAATATGAAACTTAAATACTCAAAAATATTTTGGTCTTGTCAATGTAACTCTGTAAGCATGATGCAAAGTACAGAGTTCTTGAATAGGAACTTGTACACATTCTCAAAATTCTCTAGATTTCAGCTATTGTCACATTTATGTTGATCTTAATGCCCTAATGAATCAATTGGGTGGTGTAAAATTTTGCATAATTTTCCACCAAAATTCATTGCAAGCTCTACACTTTGTTCTATTTTTTTAAGTCGCACCTCAGCTACAATCTCGAAATAAATTTCATAATGTGGTTGTTTTCTAAGACATGTGCTTGATCTTTTAATCCAAATCAAGTGTGTTAAACCTGTTGAAGAACATGTTATCTTTAGAGCACACAAGAGAAGACAGAACAAAAATGTTGACATGTTTTGCATTGTTTACAATACAGTACCAAAGGAACTTATTAGCAGACTGAATATTTTTCTAACAATGAAAATGAAAACTAAATTTTCAGTGACATTTAAGCTATTGGTTTGTGCTCTTATTATAGTTACTTGCTATAGATAAGATATGCAAACATGAGACAACTTTTAAGTTCATACCAGTGATTTTGTTCATTGGTAGGCAATTAGATTTTGTATCTATCAACTTTTCTATAATTGCACTTGGCACTAGTACATTTGGTGCTAATTTCTGACGATGTCGACGATAAATTGTCGACGATGTCTCTGACCCTCGGAAATATGACAATCCCATGGACTCTGCCGATGACGGGCATGATCCCTCTTTCGATCAAAAAAGTCATTGGACATATAGCATCCCCATCGGATGTTTGATTAGACAGCGTCAGAAACTCGACGAAAGTTTGAAACTTTGCACCGACAGGGATGTTGTTTGTCCAACGGTTGTGTCATCAGTCCATCAATATGCATCGATGACCGTCTGACAAGGAAGTGTCGTCAAACATACAACATCCTCGTCGGATGTTTGTGTAGTTTGAGTCAGAATTTTGATGGCTCCAGAAACTTTGCACCGATGAGAACATTGTTGGTCTGACGATTCCATCATTGATGGAAATATTAGTCTCCATCATAATTCCAATGAACATTTTCTTTTAAAAAAATATATTATTATCTAGATGTAAAGCAAACCTCATTGATATGTACAACGAATGGTATTATATCCCCATCAACTACCAATAGGGGGCATAGGTTTGAAGCTAATATGAGGCACACTAGTTTAAAGCTAATATGATCAGGCGCACCATGGTTGAGATGGTCCAACTCCTAAGAGGACTGTATGAACCACTGAGTACTGGTAAACCTATTAAAAATGGTGTTGATAGGGAATTAGCTAACCCAAATATAAGAGCCTTTAAAGCCAATCAGGGAGATGAAATGACTTTATCTACCTTATCTAAGTTAGTTGTAGATGACAAGCAAGTTAGAGAGAGAGAGAGAGATCACCAATATTGGAGAGCAGATTGCATGTGATAATGAAGATGACTTCATTTGTTGTTGGTTTTATATCCAACATTTGGCGCCAATACCCTAAGTCGGCTTGCTTATTAATTTAATAATAATATTATGTATATCGTCCAAATCGGTCTTGACCTATTAACACGTTATTGCTTGTTTGCCTTTTACCACACGCTACATGAGTTTGGGCCCAACCCAATTACATAATCGCTCAAAATACATATTTAATTTTACTGCCCAAATTGGGCCTACCCTATCTACAAGTTACATTATATATAGGTCTTGTCCTATTCATAGCAAGATATAATTACAAGTTACATGTATATGATCCCAGCCATAAGTTACATCATTTGCCTTCATGTTACATGTGTTTGGGTCCAGCCCAAAATAGTTCGAATTGTATGAGAGATAATACATGTGTATTTTAATTGCCATTGACAACATTAAAATACAATAGACAAGTATCTGAGCTAGCTACTATTTCAACACTTCCTATATGCATGACTTTTCACTGTAGACATAAGTTGAGAAGTGTCTAGCATTTCCTTGCTCTCTACTTGATGCGAGTTGTCTAGAACTCAATTATATGAAACTTAAATTTGATTACCTTATATTTGTATACTTTTCTTATAGCTGTAACTTTAACATGCACAATAGGATCCATATACTTCAAACAATGTTGATAGCTTGCAACAACTTTAATATTACAACAACAACAACAAAGGCCCACCATGGACACAATGAATGCAATTATTTTAGATTTCTACCTTGAAAAGCTTCTTGATACACTGAAAACAAAAATGCAACAATAATTTTTCATACTTTGACTCCACAACACTTTCTTCTATACATTATATGGCCCTACTTTTCATGATTTTGGACATGATTATTGTTTTCATACTCATATAGGCTATTATCTTTCCCTATCTTTGCTACTGTACACAATGATGAACTTGACCTTCAAAATGAGTAGGGCAAGGACCTCTATCCAACTATTCTCTTGTTCACTTAAACTCTAATCATTGCACACTTCACTTTGTAATGTTTTCCTATACCTATCACAGTCTTTTATCTTCATGACATTTATATAAACCTTTCTCCATATGCTCTCCAAAGTCTTTGCAAACTTTCTTGATTTGTTTCACTCATCCATTGTTAACTTAGGTTTGTAGGGCAATTGAAACACTCTCATAACTATTTAGTACATCCTTATGACTATCCTTTGAAACTTATTATGTGTGTAACGACGTTTTTAGTAATAAGATTAATGAGAGATTTTCTTACTGGGAAGAAGAGGTCCAGATTGCATCAAGAACCTCATGCTACAATAGTTAGTAATGCCCAACATCTTCCCTATAATTTAGGTGCTTGTATTCAATGCATGATGCAGCTCAATATATAATGAAAGAAGGATCTCTAAAGGGTAAACATGAAGGGTTGTGTTTAGGTGGCAAATAATAGGCTCTTAGATAGGACAATCATGTACATGTGATGGGATATGTAGTGTGTAACAAGTCCCATAACAAAATTGTGGGTTTCATCTATTGTCCACAAAGTGAAGGGATAATGCCTTAGAGAATGATACAAAAATATTCTAAAGGGAATAATATGGGTGAACTACTTAAAATAAGGATACACACCTTGGCCTAAAGAGTTGTGTGCACTAATGTACATTTTCATGGCTTAGGATGGTCATATGGAGGACACCATTATAACCAAGGTAGTAAATTATTGTAGTATAACAAAAAAGGCAATTGAATGCAAGCATCAAGAAGACAATAAAGTAGAAAAATAATTCTCTTCCCTTTATTGTGGATAAAGATAATGCATACGGTTATAAAGCTTCAAAATTTTTAAGAATGAGATTCTTATGATCTAAGGCTAGGGAAAAGTATGCAAGTTAGATTGTTCTAGTTGGACAAGAACTCTTCTTCTTCTTTTGTACTTAATGTAGGATTTAATGGCTACTCAACACCTTTAGGATCAATTGCTAGACCACAATATCTTCTACAAGAGAGAAAATGACAAAAATGGTTTCCTTCAACAATGCAACATTCATTGAATTAATTTGAAATATACAATGGGATGACCTTGCTTATAAAGACAAGGTTGGGGGATATGATTAAGAAAAATTATAATGTGTCTTAATCCTATGTTATGAGACAACTAAAGTGTCAAATATTAAATGACTTAGGTAACTAGAATTAAGTAAAAGTCATAAAGAGAAGATATAAGATCTTATTTAGGCAAGACAAACTTTTAAAAATAATACCTTAAACCTAAGTAAACTTAAGAAGTGAATAAGTTCTCTACTAGGAACTAGCTAGGTGCAAGACTTTACTAGGTACATATGAGACATCAAATTCTCTCTAGCATAAGCTTGCAAAGCTATGTATTTGAAATTTGGGCAGTAAGAATTCAATAAGGAGGATTTTTGTGTATTAGCAATGTATGTAAGGTAATGCATGTTTAGGATCAAGCAGAATTAGGTGAACTACTTGTGAGGTGTTTTTGTGACAATTTACAAGTTGTGACTCGTCTATTTATTGAAAATGAGATAAATAGCTTCGTTGTATCATCTAGAGATTGGCACACGAGGAACAAATTGTGGTTAATTCATTCATATTGCCATTATTAAGATGTGGAAGTGAATGTTTGTTAACAAGATCTAACTTTCAGAGGTGTTTGAGACATTTATTTTCCTCCCCAATCAACCCATTAAGAAATGCTAGGGGACTTTGAAGTGCCTAAGCATGAGACTCATGTTTTCAGATTGAAGAAGGGCCTTCATGGTCTAAAACATGTACCTTATTTTAATTTGGATGCAAGATTATGGCTTCTTGAAGAAGTGGTAAAAACTACCAAGAAGTGGCATTTTCATAACTGTTAAGCATAAAGTAATCATGAAACATGCATGAAGTAAACACACTGAAAACACATCAGACATGAAGAAAATATACATAAGATATGAAGCATACATAGGACAAAAGCATACATGAGAGAGGCATACATGTAAAACACACATGGAATAAACACGCTGAAAACACATCAGACATGAAGCAAATACACATAAGATATGAAGCATACTGCGATGTCCCTTCTCGCCTAGCTTAAATAATGAATATTTTGCTATCCTATTTTGTTCCCATAGGCTAAGGAAAGGAATAATTAAGGGAATAAGATGATAAAATTAATATGAGGAGCAAAAAGCTAAAGTGGAATTCAATTCCATTTAATTATGTAAGAAACCTTATTAAACTATATAGCTTTATCCTTCTTATCACTTAAGCCCATGTAGGAGGATAAGGCTATACAATCTACTACTATGCATTTGGCGGGAGTAACATAGGACTGGTGGCACCATGGATTAGTGTCACAAGATCATGTCATTATACACTCTTATAAAGAATTTGTTAATAATCTAATTGCTCGCTTTGACCGAAAAGATGTAGAAGTCTATTACGGAGATTTGGCTCAGCTTAAACAAGTTGGACTTGTGGAATCACATATTAATGAGTTCCAAAATATTCTTTGTCATGGTTCCAGATATATCAGAAAAGAGAGTCACTATGTTGTTTGTGGAAGGTTTGAGTGACAAATTAAGGGGATTGGTCAAGGCACATAAGCCTAACACCTTGCATGATGCCATTGAGTTAGCAATTGACCTTGAGACTTCACCTTCTTTTCAGCCACAAAAGAAAGGTTTCAACCCTTGGAAATCGAATAAAAAGGGCTTTAATCAGCAAAAGAGCACACCACCAAAAATTGATCAAGAGTCCAGGAATGAACTAAGAAGGAAGAAGTTATGCTTCAATTGTAAGGAACCTTGGAAGCCTGGACACTATTGCCTTGGGAATGGCAAAGTTCATTTGATTGAGGTTATGTCTAACAAATGGAGAACAAGAAGAACAAGAGGCTTGTGTTGGAGGTGATAGAGATCATGAGGATCAACAACCACAGGTAGAATTGAAGGATACTACAACCAAATAAATTCCACTCAGTACCATAGCCATATTATCTAGAGTTCCCAGAAGTTGCCCATTTTGATTGAGAGGTGTTATTAAGGGGCAACAGATGGTTTGTCTAGTGGATAGTGGAGCCACGCATAATTTTATTGATGAAGGATTAGTGGTGAAGTGTGGGCTATAGGTTGAAGACTGTCCTAAGGGTACCAATTGTGACAATCACAAGTTTACCAGTGATACTGCCAACTCAAACAAGTTGTGTTTGGAAACACCACTAGGTGTGTATATGTAATGGTAATGAAATATCCTAAGAGTAGCCCTTACATCAGTATGCACAAACCTTGGTGTCACAACAGTGTTGGTGTGGCCTTGGGCCAATGGTGGTTGACTATTACAATTAGGACAATGATCTCAAACACAATTTACAATGTTTATAACTCTAATGTCCCAATCTACTTGTATATATTTTCACAAAACAATTAACAACCCAACCATAGCTATTAATAAGATTTCCCCATAAAATGCATGCAAAACGTATCATCATTGATAGGATAACTGACTTGCATTTAGTAAGAGACCTCAATGAGTGGAGTTTCATGCTAAAAAGAGTACTTGCAATAAAGATATTGAAATCAACGAGACATTATGCATTCAAAAATCCACAAGGAAGATCTAATATTTATGAATGAAATTGCAAATCAATCTAAGTTACTTGTTTGATATCTTACTTATATCATGGCAACATAAAATGTATATATGCACTCAACATACCTCTTTGCTTGTTTATTTGAGAATGTTGCTAGGAATTAATAGGTGAATGATACATTGATCTACACATGAATCACTTGTACTTTCCCGATACTCTCATCCCTTGGTCAAGGTCGTGTACCCCTTACACTTGAATATTGTTTCCACCCTCATGATTACTTGAAGTCCATGCTCAAATCACACTAAATGACAATAGTTAGTACAAAATAGTGACCATAGCCAAGGAAGCCCAAATTTACTCATACTCAACATAAGAAGAAATAACTAAATCATCTGGACCATTATTCATAACATAACCTCTTTTTCACATCATGGAAGCCCAAAATTACAAGGATCACGCTTCTTCGAAGGAGCCATTGTTTAGAGCCACCAAACTATCAACAAGAGTAGAAGCTATTAGGCTCATACAATTTTAGGACATATAAAGAGTTGAATCAGAAATGAGATCACGAATCATACAATAGAGAGGTATTCATGGAATAGACATCTGAAAATACCTCATTCATGAAGTAAAAAATTGCTAAAGAAAATGACAAGTAATAAAAAACTTACAAGGATGAGGCATATTCATAACTTTTCCAGTCTCGTCTTGAATATCAACACTAGAAGAAACTCATATTGTTCGTGTACATACAAGACAATATGGGAGTTCATTATACCTAGGAACTTGTGGTTTTGTTGTTTGTGTTGGCTCTGTTGGACCCTGCAATTAAGATTCAATATACATTATTCAATAAGATTAACTGTGCAACATAATGAAATATTGAAAAGTGTGTTATCTTGTTGAGCTTTGCTTGGTTTCGAGAATAGTTTAATATCCTCTACTTAATAGGGTGAACCACATGAAGGTGGAAGCTCATTTGGCCCCTCCTCCCCCCCCCCCCCCTAACATCACTCTAAATTCCCCATTAACATCTTATAACATTCATTCATTCTTTCTTTCTACCATTAATAAAATATAACATTCATTCATTAATATCACATAATGTTCATTAACACATAGCATTGATTAACATTAATTAACATGCAACATTCATCAATATTAATTAACACATATCATCCATAACCATTAATTAGCACATAATTACATTCACTAACACATAAAAATCAGTCATTATCAAATAAGGTAGATTACAATCATTTGTTTTTTTGTTTTTTCTTTGAAGCTATGAAAAGACTAAGTGGAACATTGGTTTCTTCATCATTTCCCCTCTTTGCAGTTGTTCTGCCCTCTGCTCGTGATCTCGATGTATGCCTAGTCCTATACTGAGGACGAGGACACTGAAGTGAAGGAGGGTCCTCTGCAATAACAAAGAAATGGGTTAAATTCAAAACATTTTTTATTATTATTACAAGTATTTCATTAATTTAGAGAACATAACTGTTGCACTCTTTACCTGATGGGGCCACATCATTTTGTCTAGCCTCAACCTCAACATGTTGAACACCCTCTAGATCACCTGGAGTTGAAATACTAAAGGTTACATTAGTGTTGAACACCAATTGCAATTAAATTTGTTTAAAGGAATAACAGTGGTCCTCTTTACCTAAGTGGGAACATCATGTTCCTAATGTTGTGTACCTAGATCATGCTCCACTTGGTCACCACCAACAACATGCTCTAAAATATTAACAAAAAAGGTTACATTAATTACTACTCTAATTACAAATTAAGATGTTTAATTGTATTGATAACTACATAAATAAATTTGAATAGCAAATGAATACATCCACTACTGGGATGCACATTCAGACCTTCATGTGTAGGTGGTGTTTCACGATTAGCAGGCTGCGTTCCAATGTCATGCACATTGTTATCATTGCTTGCTTATTTAAAACAAATATAGTCACTTTATGTTGGAACTCAACATCAATTAGATTATTGGTAAAGTATTCAATTTGAAACAATTTCCATTTAGCATATTTACTGGTGTGACGGATGCACTCAAATATTGTGTATGCCCACTCAATTCTCGTAGCCGATCAACCACGGCTGAATAGCCTTGCTGGTAGGCAATTCTCTTGTCATCTTCTGTGGGCACTCTATTGAATTCAGAGCCTTGCATTTTTGCTTGGTATCATGAATTTTGCTTGCATTGTTTGATATAAAAAAAAAATCATTTGTAATTTATTAATATTTTGATGCAATATTTCATTTGCATGAGATATTTACAATTTGTGCAGCAAGTTTCATATAACCACCAGAGCCGAGTTTGTGTTGCCCATGCTTTTCTTGTCTTTCCTTGGTTGCCTTTGACGTGTCACTTAGTCTATAAAAAGTTTGAAATGTGTTAGATTATATAAATATAAAGAGTAATTAATTAGTACATAATTACATTCTTAATAGTATCTTGTACCTTCTTCTGGCGTCTGGTGGTGTATTTCCTTTTTTTATTTCAATTCTCTCCTTGGCATCCAAAATCAGGTCCTTCCGCTCCCTATCTGGAATCATGGGGGGACACTCATACTTTAGGTTCCTCTCTAAATGGGTCCTGTATTGGTCCCTCACATACTTTAGATATGTGCCAGATTTTTCAAGGAGCTTGGTTTTGTCAAAGGTATCATTTCCAAACCACTCAACTATTTGGTTTGTCAATTATTATAGCTCAAGAAATGGATCAAAGGAAAACTATTCTAGCAATGATATGAAATTAAAATAGTGGATTAGGGTTAGTTCACATAAGATGTACCACCTTTTACGTATGGTGGGCCCAAATATCTACAATGCAATGTCACTAAGATGTTTATAGAAAATATCATTTCCTACAAAAAAATCATGGGATCATTAGTCCAAAATGAGTGATCATAAAGTAAATTACAATTAGATTATATATAATAATAATTTTAGAGTACCTAGAACCTTTTGTATCTTTAAGGGAATCATTTCTTCATCGCTCACCACCAATGTGGCCTGCAACGTTCCCGTACTAGCAATACGAGAAGATCCAGGAAATGATGATATGTTATCAGTGGTAGTCGCCTCTGGCGCATCCTCACGTGCATCTCCTCCTGCAGAAAATGAATCCACTATGAAATGCCCCCAAGAAAAAACGCTTGAAGGGAAATAACCACATAATAGAAGATAGAGAAAAAGAGGGATCTACCAACAGTGGGCGGGCCAATATGACGTGTAGTAGAGGATGTCTGCATGCTACGTGTTTCCAAAATTGCAGTCTGCAATACAGGCGGGGCTAACCTCTGATGAGGCGGCGACGACATTTACACAAGAACATTGACAGCACCTGAAGAATAATACATTAAATATATCAAACATTAAATATATGAAAAGTGCAAGAATTGTAAACAAGGATGAACCTTTATTTTGAAGATTGACAGTATCAAGTATGATGTGTTTTGGGTACTCAAAGTGATAAGCCAAGCAAGCGATAATACAAGAAAATCGTCATCACCTAAAGTACCTGCAACACCCTGATCATGGCAATGAATTTCATGAGGGCGGATAAATTGTTGTAAAAACAACACGTACATATTTTAGTTAATGACATAAAAGAGAATAAAATATAAACCATTATTGAACTTTTGTTATAATAAAAGCTTTCATTACTGCTTACTTGCAAGTTTTCTGCTGTCTGAATCAGTACTTCCACCCTGTCTCATAACTCATCAGTCATAGGATGCACGACTGCCAAAGCAACAATCTCTTTAGTAATTTTTCTAAGAGTTTTTTTATGAATTCCATAGGGTGTGTGGAATTTTCAGGGTCATCATCACTTAATCCTATTGATTCCACATCCCTAGAGAGGTGCTCAGGTACTACAGCTCCCTTTCCCTTTCCCTAAACATCCGTCTATGTCAAGAATATCATTAACAATTACAAAATTAGTCTAAATCGCTAAAAAAAAAGAACATAATAATGTAACAACTTGCTTCTATCTAATTTGTACAATTCCAATGAGGTTTACCTACTCGGTAGAAGTGTCACGACCTTTATCCCTATCTGCGATATGTGATGGATCCATGTCGCCCTGTGACAAAGAAAAAATATAAAAAACATTAGCGAAACTAAACCAATAGACTTAGCAAAAAAAATTCATAATAAAATGGTATATTGGATTCATTAATTAGAGGTTGGTTAATTTAAATGGTATATAGTACATACCACCCCCATGATATTAACTTTGTTTGTATCTATATGATTCAAACTGTAATTGATTAGAAGCTCTTCACCTACACTTATTGATTTTATCACACATACGAATACATGATTTCCCTCGCGCGCCTCAAATATGCAATTGGGTTGTTTATTAGTTGACCCAGGTCGCATACTATTTATAAAACCTGCAATATTGATCATTATATTTATGT